>NW_027168434.1:300000-505506 GCF_040954835.1 Lepisosteus oculatus | reverse complement strand
AGCCCGAAATAAACGTGTTTTTTCATTCAGCTGTATCCCTATGTAACTGCAAGGCTTAAAAGAGCCCACACACTCAGCTCTTAACCCCAGTGTGCAGAAAGTGTCAAAACATGTTTTTCAGCAGAAATAAACATGTTTCTGCAAGTTTGGTCAACCCCATGTAACTTATGGGGCAGTAACAGCTCACTTTTCAAAACGTGTTTTTCAGCCCGAAATAAACGCGTTTTTTCAGACTTCAGAATTCCAATGTAACTGCAAGGCTCAGAAGAGCCCACACACTCAGGTCTTAACCCCAGTGTGCTGAAAGTGTCAAAACGTGTTTTTGAGCAGAAATAAACATGTTTCTGCAAGTTTGGTCAACCCCATGTAACTTATGGGGCAGTAACAGCACACTTTTCAAAACGTGTTTTTCAGCCCGAAATAAACGTGTTTTTTTCAGACAGCTGTGTCCCTATGTAACTGCAAGGCTCAGAAGAGCCCACACACTCAGCTCTTAACCCCAGTGTGCTGAATGTGTCAAAACGTGTTTTTCAGCAGAAATAAACATGTTTCTGCAAGTTTGGTCAACCCCATGTAACTTATGGGGCAGTAACAGCTCACTTTTCAAAACGTGTTTTTCAGCCCGAAATAAACGCGTTTTTTCAGACTTCAGAATTCCAATGTAACTGCAAGGCTCAGAAGAGCCCACACACTCAGCTCTTAACCCCAGTGTGCAGAAAGTGCCAAAACGTGTTTTTCAGCAGAAATAAACATGTTTCTGCAAGTTTGGTCAACCCCATATAAGTTATGGGGCAGTAACAGCAGACTTTTCAAAACGTGTTTTTCAGCCCGAAATAAACGCGTTTTTTCAGACAGCTGTATCCCTATGTAACTGCAAGGCTCAGAAGAGCCCACACACTCAGGTCTTAACCTCAGTGTGCTGAAAGTGTCAAAACGTGTTTTTCAGCAGAAATAAACATGTTTCTGCAAGTTTGGTCACCCCCATGTAAGTTATGGGGCAGTAACAGCACACTTTTCAAAACGTGTTTTTCAGCCCGAAATAAACGCGTTTTTCAGACAGCTGTATCCCTATGTAACTGCAAGGCTCAGAAGAGCGTACACACTCAGGTCTTAACCCCAGTGTGATAAAAGTGTCAAAACGTGTTTTTCAGCAGAAATAAACATGTTTCTGCAAGTTTGGTCAACCCCATGTAAGTTATGGGGCAGTAACAGCACACTTTTCAAAACGTGTTTTTCAGCCCGAAATAAACGCGTTTTTTCAGGCAGCTGTATCCCTATGTAACTGCAAGGCTCAGAAGACCCCACACACTCAGCTCTTAACCCCAGTGTGCTGAATGTGTCAAAACGTGTTTTTCAGCAGAAATAAACATGTTTCTGCAAGTTTGGTCACCCCCATGTAAGTTATGGGTCAGTAGCAGCTCACTTTTCAAAACGTGTTTTTCAGCCCGAAATAAACGCGTTTTTTCAGACTTCAGAATTCCAATGTAACTGCAAGGCTCAGAAGAGCCCACACACTCAGCTCTTAACCCCAGTGTGCAGAAAGTGCCAAAACGTGTTTTTCAGCAGAAATAAACATGTTTCTGCAAGTTTGGTCAACCCCATGTAAGTTATGGGGCAGTAACAGCACACTTTTCAAAACGTGTTTTTCAGCCCGAAATAAACGCGTTTTTTCAGACAGCTGTATCCCTATGTAACTGCAAGGCTCAGAAGAGCCCACACACTCAGGTCTTAACCTCAGTGTGCTGAAAGTGTCAAAACGTGTTTTTCAGCAGAAATAAACATGTTTCTGCAAGTTTGGTCACCCCCATGTAAGTTATGGGGCAGTAACAGCACACTTTTCAAAACGTGTTTTTCAGCCCGAAATAAACGCGTTTTTCAGACAGCTGTATCCCTATGTAACTGCAAGGCTCAGAAGAGCCCACACACTCAGCTCTTAACCCCAGTGTGCTGAATGTGTCAAAACGTGTTTTTCAGCAGAAATAAACATGTTTCTGCAAGTTTGGTCAACCCCATGTAACTTATGGGGCAGTAACAGCTCACTTTTCAAAACGTGTTTTTCAGCCCGAAATAAACGCGTTTTTTCAGACTTCAGAATTCCAATGTAACTGCAAGGCTCAGAAGAGCCCACACACTCAGCTCTTAACCCCAGTGTGCAGAAAGTGCCAAAACGTGTTTTTCAGCAGAAATAAACATGTTTCTGCAAGTTTGGTCAACCCCATGTAAGTTATGGGGCAGTAACAGCACACTTTTCAAAACGTGTTTTTCAGCCCGAAATAAACGCGTTTTTTCAGACAGCTGTATCCCTATGTAACTGCAAGGCTCAGAAGAGCCCACACACTCAGCTCTTAACCCCAGTGTGCTGAAAGTGTCAAAACGTGTTTTTCAGCAGAAATAAACATGTTTCTGCAAGTTTGGTCAACCCCATGTAAGTTATGGGGCAGTAACAGCACACTTTTCAAAACGTGTTTTTCAGCCCGAAATAAACGCGTTTTTTCATTCAGCTGTATCCCTATGTAACTGGAAGGCTTAAAAGAGCCCACACACTCAGCTCTTAACCCCAGTGTGCAGAAAGTGTCAAAACATGTTTTTCAGCAGAAATAAACATGTTTCTGCAAGTTTGGTCAACCCCATGTAACTTATGGGGCAGTAACAGCACACTTTTCAAAACGTGTTTTTCAGCCCGAAATAAACGTGTTTTTTCAGACAGCTGTGTCCCTATGTAACTGCAAGGCTCAGAAGAGCCCACACACTCAGCTCTTAACCCCAGTGTGCTGAATGTGTCAAAACGTGTTTTTCAGCAGAAATAAACATGTTTCTGCAAGTTTGGTCAACCCCATGTAACTTATGGGGCAGTAACAGCTCACTTTTCAAAACGTGTTTTTCAGCCCGAAATAAACGTGTTTTTTCATTCAGCTGTATCCCTATGTAACTGCAAGGCTTAAAAGAGCCCACACACTCAGCTCTTAACCCCAGTGTGCAGAAAGTGTCAAAACATGTTTTTCAGCAGAAATAAACATGTTTCTGCAAGTTTGGTCAACCCCATGTAACTTATGGGGCAGTAACAGCTCACTTTTCAAAACGTGTTTTTCAGCCCGAAATAAACGCGTTTTTTCAGACTTCAGAATTCCAATGTAACTGCAAGGCTCAGAAGAGCCCACACACTCAGGTCTTAACCCCAGTGTGCTGAAAGTGTCAAAACGTGTTTTGAGCAGAAATAAACATGTTTCTGCAAGTTTGGTCAACCCCATGTAACTTATGGGGCAGTAACAGCACACTTTTCAAAACGTGTTTTTCAGCCCGAAATAAACGTGTTTTTTTCAGACAGCTGTGTCCCTATGTAACTGCAAGGCTCAGAAGAGCCCACACACTCAGCTCTTAACCCCAGTGTGCTGAATGTGTCAAAACGTGTTTTTCAGCAGAAATAAACATGTTTCTGCAAGTTTGGTCAACCCCATGTAACTTATGGGGCAGTAACAGCTCACTTTTCAAAACGTGTTTTTCAGCCCGAAATAAACGCGTTTTTTCAGACTTCAGAATTCCAATGTAACTGCAAGGCTCAGAAGAGCCCACACACTCAGCTCTTAACCCCAGTGTGCAGAAAGTGCCAAAACGTGTTTTTCAGCAGAAATAAACATGTTTCTGCAAGTTTGGTCAACCCCATATAAGTTATGGGGCAGTAACAGCAGACTTTTCAAAACGTGTTTTTCAGCCCGAAATAAACGCGTTTTTTCAGACAGCTGTATCCCTATGTAACTGCAAGGCTCAGAAGAGCCCACACACTCAGGTCTTAACCTCAGTGTGCTGAAAGTGTCAAAACGTGTTTTTCAGCAGAAATAAACATGTTTCTGCAAGTTTGGTCACCCCCATGTAAGTTATGGGGCAGTAACAGCACACTTTTCAAAACGTGTTTTTCAGCCCGAAATAAACGCGTTTTTTCAGACAGCTGTATCCCTATGTAACTGCAAGGCTCAGAAGAGCGTACACACTCAGGTCTTAACCCCAGTGTGATAAAAGTGTCAAAACGTGTTTTTCAGCAGAAATAAACATGTTTCTGCAAGTTTGGTCAACCCCATGTAAGTTATGGGGCAGTAACAGCACACTTTTCAAAACGTGTTTTTCAGCCCGAAATAAACGCGTTTTTTCAGGCAGCTGTATCCCTATGTAACTGCAAGGCTCAGAAGACCCCACACACTCAGCTCTTAACCCCAGTGTGCTGAATGTGTCAAAACGTGTTTTTCAGCAGAAATAAACATGTTTCTGCAAGTTTGGTCACCCCCATGTAAGTTATGGGTCAGTAGCAGCTCACTTTTCAAAACGTGTTTTTCAGCCCGAAATAAACGCGTTTTTTCAGACTTCAGAATTCCAATGTAACTGCAAGGCTCAGAAGAGCCCACACACTCAGCTCTTAACCCCAGTGTGCAGAAAGTGCCAAAACGTGTTTTTCAGCAGAAATAAACATGTTTCTGCAAGTTTGGTCAACCCCATGTAAGTTATGGGGCAGTAACAGCACACTTTTCAAAACGTGTTTTTCAGCCCGAAATAAACGCGTTTTTTCAGACAGCTGTATCCCTATGTAACTGCAAGGCTCAGAAGAGCCCACACACTCAGGTCTTAACCTCAGTGTGCTGAAAGTGTCAAAACGTGTTTTTCAGCAGAAATAAACATGTTTCTGCAAGTTTGGTCACCCCCATGTAAGTTATGGGGCAGTAACAGCACACTTTTCAAAACGTGTTTTTCAGCCCGAAATAAACGCGTTTTTCAGACAGCTGTATCCCTATGTAACTGCAAGGCTCAGAAGAGCCCACACACTCAGCTCTTAACCCCAGTGTGCTGAATGTGTCAAAACGTGTTTTTCAGCAGAAATAAACATGTTTCTGCAAGTTTGGTCAACCCCATGTAACTTATGGGGCAGTAACAGCTCACTTTTCAAAACGTGTTTTTCAGCCCGAAATAAACGCGTTTTTTCAGACTTCAGAATTCCAATGTAACTGCAAGGCTCAGAAGAGCCCACACACTCAGCTCTTAACCCCAGTGTGCAGAAAGTGCCAAAACGTGTTTTTCAGCAGAAATAAACATGTTTCTGCAAGTTTGGTCAACCCCATGTAAGTTATGGGGCAGTAACAGCACACTTTTCAAAACGTGTTTTTCAGCCCGAAATAAACGCGTTTTTTCAGACAGCTGTATCCCTATGTAACTGCAAGGCTCAGAAGAGCCCACACACTCAGCTCTTAACCCCAGTGTGCTGAAAGTGTCAAAACGTGTTTTTCAGCAGAAATAAACATGTTTCTGCAAGTTTGGTCAACCCCATGTAAGTTATGGGGCAGTAACAGCACACTTTTCAAAACGTGTTTTTCAGCCCGAAATAAACGCGTTTTTTCATTCAGCTGTATCCCTATGTAACTGGAAGGCTTAAAAGAGCCCACACACTCAGCTCTTAACCCCAGTGTGCAGAAAGTGTCAAAACATGTTTTTCAGCAGAAATAAACATGTTTCTGCAAGTTTGGTCAACCCCATGTAACTTATGGGGCAGTAACAGCACACTTTTCAAAACGTGTTTTTCAGCCCGAAATAAACGTGTTTTTTCAGACAGCTGTGTCCCTATGTAACTGCAAGGCTCAGAAGAGCCCACACACTCAGCTCTTAACCCCAGTGTGCTGAATGTGTCAAAACGTGTTTTTCAGCAGAAATAAACATGTTTCTGCAAGTTTGGTCAACCCCATGTAACTTATGGGGCAGTAACAGCTCACTTTTCAAAACGTGTTTTTCAGCCCGAAATAAACGCGTTTTTTCAGACTTCAGAATTCCAATGTAACTGCAAGGCTCAGAAGAGCCCACACACTCAGCTCTTAACCCCAGTGTGCAGAAAGTGCCAAAACGTGTTTTTCAGCAGAAATAAACATGTTTCTGCAAGTTTGGTCAACCCCATATAAGTTATGGGGCAGTAACAGCAGACTTTTCAAAACGTGTTTTTCAGCCCGAAATAAACGCGTTTTTTCAGACAGCTGTATCCCTATGTAACTGCAAGGCTCAGAAGAGCCCACACACTCAGGTCTTAACCTCAGTGTGCTGAAAGTGTCAAAACGTGTTTTTCAGCAGAAATAAACATGTTTCTGCAAGTTTGGTCACCCCCATGTAAGTTATGGGGCAGTAACAGCACACTTTTCAAAACGTGTTTTTCAGCCCGAAATAAACGCGTTTTTTCAGACAGCTGTATCCCTATGTAACTGCAAGGCTCAGAAGAGCGTACACACTCAGGTCTTAACCCCAGTGTGATAAAAGTGTCAAAACGTGTTTTTCAGCAGAAATAAACATGTTTCTGCAAGTTTGGTCAACCCCATGTAAGTTATGGGGCAGTAACAGCACACTTTTCAAAACGTGTTTTTCAGCCCGAAATAAACGCGTTTTTTCAGGCAGCTGTATCCCTATGTAACTGCAAGGCTCAGAAGACCCCACACACTCAGCTCTTAACCCCAGTGTGCTGAATGTGTCAAAACGTGTTTTTCAGCAGAAATAAACATGTTTCTGCAAGTTTGGTCACCCCCATGTAAGTTATGGGGCAGTAACAGCTCACTTTTCAAAACGTGTTTTTCAGCCCGAAATAAACGCGTTTTTTCAGACTTCAGAATTCCAATGTAACTGCAAGGCTCAGAAGAGCCCACACACTCAGCTCTTAACCCCAGTGTGCAGAAAGTGCCAAAACGTGTTTTTCAGCAGAAATAAACATGTTTCTGCAAGTTTGGTCAACCCCATGTAAGTTATGGGGCAGTAACAGCACACTTTTCAAAACGTGTTTTTCAGCCCGAAATAAACGCGTTTTTTCAGACAGCTGTATCCCTATGTAACTGCAAGGCTCAGAAGAGCCCACACACTCAGGTCTTAACCTCAGTGTGCTGAAAGTGTCAAAACGTGTTTTTCAGCAGAAATAAACATGTTTCTGCAAGTTTGGTCACCCCCATGTAAGTTATGGGGCAGTAACAGCACACTTTTCAAAACGTGTTTTTCAGCCCGAAATAAACGCGTTTTTCAGACAGCTGTATCCCTATGTAACTGCAAGGCTCAGAAGAGCCCACACACTCAGCTCTTAACCCCAGTGTGCTGAAAGTGTCAAAACGTGTTTTTCAGCAGAAATAAACATGTTTCTGCAAGTTTGGTCAACCCCATGTAACTTATGGGGCAGTAACAGCTCACTTTTCAAAACGTGTTTTTCAGCCCGAAATAAACGCGTTTTTTCAGACTTCAGAATTCCAATGTAACTGCAAGGCTCAGAAGAGCCCACACACTCAGGTCTTAACCCCAGTGTGCTGAAAGTGTCAAAACGTGTTTTTCAGCAGAAATAAACATGTTTCTGCAAGTTTGGTCAACCCCATGTAACTTATGGGGCAGTAACAGCACACTTTTCAAAACGTGTTTTTCAGCCCGAAATAAACGCGTTTTTTCATTCAGCTGTATCCCTATGTAACTGCAAGGCTTAAAAGAGCCCACACACTCAGCTCTTAACCCCAGTGTGCAGAAAGTGTCAAAACATGTTTTTCAGCAGAAATAAACATGTTTCTGCAAGTTTGGTCAACCCCATGTAACTTATGGGGCAGTAACAGCTCACTTTTCAAAACGTGTTTTTCAGCCCGAAATAAACGCGTTTTTTCAGACTTCAGAATTCCAATGTAACTGCAAGGCTCAGAAGAGCCCACACACTCAGGTCTTAACCCCAGTGTGCTGAAAGTGTCAAAACGTGTTTTTCAGCAGAAATAAACATGTTTCTGCAAGTTTGGTCAACCCCATGTAACTTATGGGGCAGTAACAGCTCACTTTTCAAAACGTGTTTTTCAGCCCGAAATAAACGCGTTTTTTCAGACTTCAGAATTCCAATGTAACTGCAAGGCTCAGAAGAGCCCACACACTCAGCTCTTAACCCCAGTGTGCTGAAAGTGTCAAAACGTGTTTTTCAGCAGAAATAAACATGTTTCTGCAAGTTTGGTCAACCCCATGTAACTTATGGGGCAGTAACAGCACACTTTTCAAAACGTGTTTTTCAGCCCGAAATAAACGTGTTTTTTCATTCAGCTGTATCCCTATGTAACTGCAAGGCTTAAAAGAGCCCACACACTCAGCTCTTAACCCCAGTGTGCAGAAAGTGTCAAAACATGTTTTTCAGCAGAAATAAACATGTTTCTGCAAGTTTGGTCAACCCCATGTAACTTATGGGGCAGTAACAGCTCACTTTTCAAAACGTGTTTTTCAGCCCGAAATAAACGCGTTTTTTCAGACTTCAGAATTCCAATGTAACTGCAAGGCTCAGAAGAGCCCACACACTCAGGTCTTAACCCCAGTGTGCTGAAAGTGTCAAAACGTGTTTTTCAGCAGAAATAAACATGTTTCTGCAAGTTTGGTCAACCCCATGTAACTTATGGGGCAGTAACAGCACACTTTTCAAAACGTGTTTTTCAGCCCGAAATAAACGTGTTTTTTCAGACAGCTGTGTCCCTATGTAACTGCAAGGCTCAGAAGAGCCCACACACTCAGCTCTTAACCCCAGTGTGCTGAATGTGTCAAAACGTGTTTTTCAGCAGAAATAAACATGTTTCTGCAAGTTTGGTCAACCCCATGTAACTTATGGGGCAGTAACAGCTCACTTTTCAAAACGTGTTTTTCAGCCCGAAATAAACGCGTTTTTTCAGACTTCAGAATTCCAATGTAACTGCAAGGCTCAGAAGAGCCCACACACTCAGCTCTTAACCCCAGTGTGCAGAAAGTGCCAAAACGTGTTTTTCAGCAGAAATAAACATGTTTCTGCAAGTTTGGTCAACCCCATATAAGTTATGGGGCAGTAACAGCAGACTTTTCAAAACGTGTTTTTCAGCCCGAAATAAACGCGTTTTTTCAGACAGCTGTATCCCTATGTAACTGCAAGGCTCAGAAGAGCCCACACACTCAGGTCTTAACCTCAGTGTGCTGAAAGTGTCAAAACGTGTTTTTCAGCAGAAATAAACATGTTTCTGCAAGTTTGGTCACCCCCATGTAAGTTATGGGGCAGTAACAGCACACTTTTCAAAACGTGTTTTTCAGCCCGAAATAAACGCGTTTTTTCAGACAGCTGTATCCCTATGTAACTGCAAGGCTCAGAAGAGCGTACACACTCAGGTCTTAACCCCAGTGTGATAAAAGTGTCAAAACGTGTTTTTCAGCAGAAATAAACATGTTTCTGCAAGTTTGGTCAACCCCATGTAAGTTATGGGGCAGTAACAGCACACTTTTCAAAACGTGTTTTTCAGCCCGAAATAAACGCGTTTTTTCAGGCAGCTGTATCCCTATGTAACTGCAAGGCTCAGAAGACCCCACACACTCAGCTCTTAACCCCAGTGTGCTGAATGTGTCAAAACGTGTTTTTCAGCAGAAATAAACATGTTTCTGCAAGTTTGGTCACCCCCATGTAAGTTATGGGGCAGTAACAGCTCACTTTTCAAAACGTGTTTTTCAGCCCGAAATAAACGCGTTTTTTCAGACTTCAGAATTCCAATGTAACTGCAAGGCTCAGAAGAGCCCACACACTCAGCTCTTAACCCCAGTGTGCAGAAAGTGCCAAAACGTGTTTTTCAGCAGAAATAAACATGTTTCTGCAAGTTTGGTCAACCCCATGTAAGTTATGGGGCAGTAACAGCACACTTTTCAAAACGTGTTTTTCAGCCCGAAATAAACGCGTTTTTTCAGACAGCTGTATCCCTATGTAACTGCAAGGCTCAGAAGAGCCCACACACTCAGGTCTTAACCTCAGTGTGCTGAAAGTGTCAAAACGTGTTTTTCAGCAGAAATAAACATGTTTCTGCAAGTTTGGTCACCCCCATGTAAGTTATGGGGCAGTAACAGCACACTTTTCAAAACGTGTTTTTCAGCCCGAAATAAACGCGTTTTTCAGACAGCTGTATCCCTATGTAACTGCAAGGCTCAGAAGAGCCCACACACTCAGCTCTTAACCCCAGTGTGCTGAAAGTGTCAAAACGTGTTTTTCAGCAGAAATAAACATGTTTCTGCAAGTTTGGTCAACCCCATGTAACTTATGGGGCAGTAACAGCTCACTTTTCAAAACGTGTTTTTCAGCCCGAAATAAACGCGTTTTTTCAGACTTCAGAATTCCAATGTAACTGCAAGGCTCAGAAGAGCCCACACACTCAGGTCTTAACCCCAGTGTGCTGAAAGTGTCAAAACGTGTTTTTCAGCAGAAATAAACATGTTTCTGCAAGTTTGGTCACCCCCATGTAAGTTATGGGGCAGTAACAGCACACTTTTCAAAACGTGTTTTTCAGCCCGAAATAAACGCGTTTTTTCAGGCAGCTGTATCCCTATGTAACTGCAAGGCTCAGAAGACCCCACACACTCAGCTCTTAACCCCAGTGTGCTGAATGTGTCAAAACGTGTTTTTCAGCAGAAATAAACATGTTTCTGCATGTTTGGTCACCCCCATGTAAGTTATGGGGCAGTAACAGCTCACTTTTCAAAACGTGTTTTTCAGCCCGAAATAAACGCGTTTTTTCAGACTTCAGAATTCCAATGTAACTGCAAGGCTCAGAAGAGCCCACACACTCAGCTCTTAACCCCAGTGTGCAGAAAGTGCCAAAACGTGTTTTTCAGCAGAAATAAACATGTTTCTGCAAGTTTGGTCAACCCCATGTAAGTTATGGGGCAGTAACAGCACACTTTTCAAAACGTGTTTTTCAGCCCGAAATAAACGCGTTTTTTCAGACAGCTGTATCCCTATGTAACTGCAAGGCTCAGAAGAGCCCACACACTCAGGTCTTAACCTCAGTGTGCTGAAAGTGTCAAAACGTGTTTTTCAGCAGAAATAAACATGTTTCTGCAAGTTTGGTCACCCCCATGTAAGTTATGGGGCAGTAACAGCACACTTTTCAAAACGTGTTTTTCAGCCCGAAATAAACGCGTTTTTCAGACAGCTGTATCCCTATGTAACTGCAAGGCTCAGAAGAGCCCACACACTCAGCTCTTAACCCCAGTGTGCTGAAAGTGTCAAAACGTGTTTTTCAGCAGAAATAAACATGTTTCTGCAAGTTTGGTCAACCCCATGTAACTTATGGGGCAGTAACAGCTCACTTTTCAAAACGTGTTTTTCAGCCCGAAATAAACTCATTTTTTCAGACTTCAGAATTCCAATGTAACTGCAAGGCTCAGAAGAGCCCACACACTCAGCTCTTAACCCCAGTGTGCAGAAAGTGCCAAAACGTGTTTTTCAGCAGAAATAAACATGTTTCTGCAAGTTTGGTCAACCCCATGTAAGTTATGGGGCAGTAACAGCACACTTTTCAAACCGTGTTTTTCAGCCCGAAATAAACGCGTTTTTTCAGACAGCTGTATCCCTATGTAACTGCAAGGCTCAGAAGAGCCCACACACTCAGGTCTTAACCTCAGTGTGCTGAAAGTGTCAAAACGTGTTTTTCAGCAGAAATAAACATGTTTCTGCAAGTTTGGTCACCCCCATGTAACTTATGGGGCAGTAACAGCTCACTTTTCAAAACGTGTTTTTCAGCCCGAAATAAACGCGTTTTTTCAGACAGCTGTATCCCTATGTAACTGCAAGTCTCAGAAGAGCACACACACTCAGGTCTTAACCCCAGTGTGCTGAATGTGTCAAAACGTGTTTTTCAGCAGAAATAAACATGTTTCTGCAAGTTTGGTCACCCCCATGTAAGTTATGGGGCAGTAACAGCACACTTTTCAAAACGTGTTTTTCAGCCCGAAATAAACGCGTTTTTTCAGACAGCTGTATCCCTATGTAACTGCAAGGCTCAGAAGAGCCCACACACTCAGCTCTTAACATCAGTGTGCAAAAAGTGCCAAAACGTGTTTTTCAGCAGAAATAAACATGTTTCTGCAAGTTTGGTCACCCCCATGTAAGTTATGGGGCAGTAACAGCACACTTTTCAAAACGTGTTTTTCAGCCCGAAATAAACGCGTTTTTTCAGACAGCTGTACCCCTATGTAACTGCAAGGCTCAGAAGAGCGTACACACTCAGGTCTTAACCCCAGTGTGATAAAAGTGTCAAATCGTGTTTTTCAGTAGAAATAAACATGTTTCTGCAAGTTTGGTCAACCCCATGTAAGTTATGGGGCAGTAACAGCACACTTTTCAAAACGTGTTTTTCAGCCCGAAATAAACGCGTTTTTTCAGACTTCAGAATTGCAATGTAACTGCGAGGCTCAGAAGAGCCCACACACTCGGCTCTTAACCCCAGTGTGCTGAAAGTGTCAAAACATGTTTTTCAGCAGAAATAAACATGTTTCTGCAAGTTTGGTCAACCCCATGTAACTTATGGGGCAGTAACAGCTCACTTTTCAAAACGTGTTTTTCAGCCCGAAATAAACGCGTTTTTTCAGACTTCAGAATTCCAATGTAACTGCAAGGCTCAGAAGAGCCCACACACTCAGGTCTTAACCCCAGTGTGCTGAAAGTGTCAAAACGTGTTTTTCAGCAGAAATAAACATGTTTCTGCAAGTTTGGTCAACCCCATGTAAGTTATGGGGCAGTAACAGCACACTTTTCAAAACGTGTTTTTCAGCCCGAAATAAACGCGTTTTTTCAGACAGCTGTGTCCCTATGTAACTGCAAGGCTCAGAAGAGCCCACACACTCAGCTCTTAACCCCAGTGTGCTGAATGTGTCAAAACGTGTTTTTCAGCAGAAATAAACATGTTTCTGCAAGTTTGGTCAACCCCATGTAAGGTATGGGGCAGTAACAGCTCACTTTTCAAAACGTGTTTTTCAGCCCGAAATAAACACGTTTTTTCAGACAGCTGTATCCCTATGTAACTGCAAGGCTCAGAAGAGCCCACACACTCAGGTCTTAACCCCAGTGTGCTGAAAGTGTCAAAACATGTTTTTCAGCAGAAATAAACATGTTTCTGCAAGTTTGGTCAACCCCATGTAACTTATGGGGCAGTAACAGCTCACTTTTCAAAACGTGTTTTTCAGCCCGAAATAAACGCGTTTTTTCAGACTTCAGAATTCCAATGTAACTGCAAGGCTCAGAAGAGCCCACACACTCAGGTCTTAACCCCAGTGTGCTGAAAGTGTCAAAACGTGTTTTTCAGCAGAAATAAACATGTTTCTGCAAGTTTGGTCAACCCCATGTAACTTATGGGGCAGTAACAGCACACTTTTCAAAACGTGTTTTTCAGCCCGAAATAAACGTGTTTTTTCAGACAGCTGTGTCCCTATGTAACTGCAAGGCTCAGAAGAGCCCACACACTCAGCTCTTAAACCCAGTGTGCTGAATGTGTCAAGACGTGTTTTTCAGCAGAAATAAACATGTTTCTGCAAGTTTGGTCAACCCCATGTAACTTATGGGGCAGTAACAGCTCACTTTTCAAAACGTGTTTTTCAGCCCGAAATAAACGCGTTTTTTCAGACTTCAGAATTCCAATGTAACTGCAAGGCTCAGAAGAGCCCACACACTCAGGTCTTAACCCCAGTGTGCTGAAAGTGTCAAAACGTGTTTTTCAGCAGAAATAAACATGTTTCTGCAAGTTTGGTCAACCCCATGTAACTTATGGGGCAGTAACAGCACACTTTTCAAAAAGTGTTTTTCAGCCCGAAATAAACGCGTTTTTTCAGACAGCTGTATCCCTATGTAACTGCAAGGCTCAGAAGAGCCCACACACTCAGCTCTTAACCCCAGTGTGCTGAAAGTGTCAAAACGTGTTTTTCAGCAGAAATAAACATGTTTCTGCAAGTTTGGTCAACCCCATGTAAGTTATGGGGCAGTAACAGCACACTTTTCAAAACGTGTTTTTCAGCCCGAAATAAACGCGTTTTTCAGACAGCTGTATCCCTATGTAACTGCAAGGCTCAGAAGAGCCCACACACTCAGCTCTTAACCCCAGTGTGCTGAAAGTGTCAAAACGTGTTTTTCAGCAGAAATAAACATGTTTCTGCAAGTTTGGTCAACCCCATGTAACTTATGGGGCAGTAACAGCTCACTTTTCAAAACGTGTTTTTCAGCCCGAAATAAACGCGTTTTTTCAGACTTCAGAATTCCAATGTAACTGCAAGGCTCAGAAGAGCCCACACACTCAGGTCTTAACCCCAGTGTGCTGAAAGTGTCAAAACGTGTTTTTCAGCAGAAATAAACATGTTTCTGCAAGTTTGGTCAACCCCATGTAACTTATGGGGCAGTAACAGCACACTTTTCAAAACGTGTTTTTCAGCCCGAAATAAACGCGTTTTTTCATTCAGCTGTATCCCTATGTAACTGCAAGGCTTAAAAGAGCCCACACACTCAGCTCTTAACCCCAGTGTGCAGAAAGTGTCAAAACATGTTTTTCAGCAGAAATAAACATGTTTCTGCAAGTTTGGTCAACCCCATGTAACTTATGGGGCAGTAACAGCTCACTTTTCAAAACGTGTTTTTCAGCCCGAAATAAACGCGTTTTTTCAGACTTCAGAATTCCAATGTAACTGCAAGGCTCAGAAGAGCCCACACACTCAGGTCTTAACCCCAGTGTGCTGAAAGTGTCAAAACGTGTTTTTCAGCAGAAATAAACATGTTTCTGCAAGTTTGGTCAACCCCATGTAACTTATGGGGCAGTAACAGCTCACTTTTCAAAACGTGTTTTTCAGCCCGAAATAAACGCGTTTTTTCAGACTTCAGAATTCCAATGTAACTGCAAGGCTCAGAAGAGCCCACACACTCAGCTCTTAACCCCAGTGTGCTGAAAGTGTCAAAACGTGTTTTTCAGCAGAAATAAACATGTTTCTGCAAGTTTGGTCAACCCCATGTAACTTATGGGGCAGTAACAGCACACTTTTCAAAACGTGTTTTTCAGCCCGAAATAAACGTGTTTTTTCATTCAGCTGTATCCCTATGTAACTGCAAGGCTTAAAAGAGCCCACACACTCAGCTCTTAACCCCAGTGTGCAGAAAGTGTCAAAACATGTTTTTCAGCAGAAATAAACATGTTTCTGCAAGTTTGGTCAACCCCATGTAACTTATGGGGCAGTAACAGCTCACTTTTCAAAACGTGTTTTTCAGCCCGAAATAAACGCGTTTTTTCAGACTTCAGAATTCCAATGTAACTGCAAGGCTCAGAAGAGCCCACACACTCAGGTCTTAACCCCAGTGTGCTGAAAGTGTCAAAACGTGTTTTTCAGCAGAAATAAACATGTTTCTGCAAGTTTGGTCAACCCCATGTAACTTATGGGGCAGTAACAGCACACTTTTCAAAACGTGTTTTTCAGCCCGAAATAAACGTGTTTTTTCAGACAGCTGTGTCCCTATGTAACTGCAAGGCTCAGAAGAGCCCACACACTCAGCTCTTAACCCCAGTGTGCTGAATGTGTCAAAACGTGTTTTTCAGCAGAAATAAACATGTTTCTGCAAGTTTGGTCAACCCCATGTAACTTATGGGGCAGTAACAGCTCACTTTTCAAAACGTGTTTTTCAGCCCGAAATAAACGCGTTTTTTCAGACTTCAGAATTCCAATGTAACTGCAAGGCTCAGAAGAGCCCACACACTCAGCTCTTAACCCCAGTGTGCAGAAAGTGCCAAAACGTGTTTTTCAGCAGAAATAAACATGTTTCTGCAAGTTTGGTCAACCCCATATAAGTTATGGGGCAGTAACCGCAGACTTTTCAAAACGTGTTTTTCAGCCCGAAATAAACGCGTTTTTTCAGACAGCTGTATCCCTATGTAACTGCAAGGCTCAGAAGAGCCCACACACTCAGGTCTTAACCTCAGTGTGCTGAAAGTGTCAAAACGTGTTTTTCAGCAGAAATAAACATGTTTCTGCAAGTTTGGTCACCCCCATGTAAGTTATGGGGCAGTAACAGCACACTTTTCAAAACGTGTTTTTCAGCCCGAAATAAACGCGTTTTTTCAGACAGCTGTATCCCTATGTAACTGCAAGGCTCAGAAGAGCGTACACACTCAGGTCTTAACCCCAGTGTGATAAAAGTGTCAAAACGTGTTTTTCAGCAGAAATAAACATGTTTCTGCAAGTTTGGTCAACCCCATGTAAGTTATGGGGCAGTAACAGCACACTTTTCAAAACGTGTTTTTCAGCCCGAAATAAACGCGTTTTTTCAGGCAGCTGTATCCCTATGTAACTGCAAGGCTCAGAAGACCCCACACACTCAGCTCTTAACCCCAGTGTGCTGAATGTGTCAAAACGTGTTTTTCAGCAGAAATAAACATGTTTCTGCAAGTTTGGTCACCCCCATGTAAGTTATGGGGCAGTAACAGCTCACTTTTCAAAACGTGTTTTTCAGCCCGAAATAAACGCGTTTTTTCAGACTTCAGAATTCCAATGTAACTGCAAGGCTCAGAAGAGCCCACACACTCAGCTCTTAACCCCAGTGTGCAGAAAGTGCCAAAACGTGTTTTTCAGCAGAAATAAACATGTTTCTGCAAGTTTGGTCAACCCCATGTAAGTTATGGGGCAGTAACAGCACACTTTTCAAAACGTGTTTTTCAGCCCGAAATAAACGCGTTTTTTCAGACAGCTGTATCCCTATGTAACTGCAAGGCTCAGAAGAGCCCACACACTCAGGTCTTAACCTCAGTGTGCTGAAAGTGTCAAAACGTGTTTTTCAGCAGAAATAAACATGTTTCTGCAAGTTTGGTCACCCCCATGTAAGTTATGGGGCAGTAACAGCACACTTTTCAAAACGTGTTTTTCAGCCCGAAATAAACGCGTTTTTCAGACAGCTGTATCCCTATGTAACTGCAAGGCTCAGAAGAGCCCACACACTCAGCTCTTAACCCCAGTGTGCTGAAAGTGTCAAAACGTGTTTTTCAGCAGAAATAAACATGTTTCTGCAAGTTTGGTCAACCCCATGTAACTTATGGGGCAGTAACAGCTCACTTTTCAAAACGTGTTTTTCAGCCCGAAATAAACGCGTTTTTTCAGACTTCAGAATTCCAATGTAACTGCAAGGCTCAGAAGAGCCCACACACTCAGGTCTTAACCCCAGTGTGCTGAAAGTGTCAAAACGTGTTTTTCAGCAGAAATAAACATGTTTCTGCAAGTTTGGTCACCCCCATGTAAGTTATGGGGCAGTAACAGCACACTTTTCAAAACGTGTTTTTCAGCCCGAAATAAACGCGTTTTTTCAGGCAGCTGTATCCCTATGTAACTGCAAGGCTCAGAAGACCCCACACACTCAGCTCTTAACCCCAGTGTGCTGAATGTGTCAAAACGTGTTTTTCAGCAGAAATAAACATGTTTCTGCATGTTTGGTCACCCCCATGTAAGTTATGGGGCAGTAACAGCTCACTTTTCAAAACGTGTTTTTCAGCCCGAAATAAACGCGTTTTTTCAGACTTCAGAATTCCAATGTAACTGCAAGGCTCAGAAGAGCCCACACACTCAGCTCTTAACCCCAGTGTGCAGAAAGTGCCAAAACGTGTTTTTCAGCAGAAATAAACATGTTTCTGCAAGTTTGGTCAACCCCATGTAAGTTATGGGGCAGTAACAGCACACTTTTCAAAACGTGTTTTTCAGCCCGAAATAAACGCGTTTTTTCAGACAGCTGTATCCCTATGTAACTGCAAGGCTCAGAAGAGCCCACACACTCAGGTCTTAACCTCAGTGTGCTGAAAGTGTCAAAACGTGTTTTTCAGCAGAAATAAACATGTTTCTGCAAGTTTGGTCACCCCCATGTAAGTTATGGGGCAGTAACAGCACACTTTTCAAAACGTGTTTTTCAGCCCGAAATAAACGCGTTTTTCAGACAGCTGTATCCCTATGTAACTGCAAGGCTCAGAAGAGCCCACACACTCAGCTCTTAACCCCAGTGTGCTGAAAGTGTCAAAACGTGTTTTTCAGCAGAAATAAACATGTTTCTGCAAGTTTGGTCAACCCCATGTAACTTATGGGGCAGTAACAGCTCACTTTTCAAAACGTGTTTTTCAGCCCGAAATAAACTCATTTTTTCAGACTTCAGAATTCCAATGTAACTGCAAGGCTCAGAAGAGCCCACACACTCAGCTCTTAACCCCAGTGTGCAGAAAGTGCCAAAACGTGTTTTTCAGCAGAAATAAACATGTTTCTGCAAGTTTGGTCAACCCCATGTAAGTTATGGGGCAGTAACAGCACACTTTTCAAACCGTGTTTTTCAGCCCGAAATAAACGCGTTTTTTCAGACAGCTGTATCCCTATGTAACTGCAAGGCTCAGAAGAGCCCACACACTCAGGTCTTAACCTCAGTGTGCTGAAAGTGTCAAAACGTGTTTTTCAGCAGAAATAAACATGTTTCTGCAAGTTTGGTCACCCCCATGTAACTTATGGGGCAGTAACAGCTCACTTTTCAAAACGTGTTTTTCAGCCCGAAATAAACGCGTTTTTTCAGACAGCTGTATCCCTATGTAACTGCAAGTCTCAGAAGAGCACACACACTCAGGTCTTAACCCCAGTGTGCTGAATGTGTCAAAACGTGTTTTTCAGCAGAAATAAACATGTTTCTGCAAGTTTGGTCACCCCCATGTAAGTTATGGGGCAGTAACAGCACACTTTTCAAAACGTGTTTTTCAGCCCGAAATAAACGCGTTTTTTCAGACAGCTGTATCCCTATGTAACTGCAAGGCTCAGAAGAGCCCACACACTCAGCTCTTAACATCAGTGTGCAAAAAGTGCCAAAACGTGTTTTTCAGCAGAAATAAACATGTTTCTGCAAGTTTGGTCACCCCCATGTAAGTTATGGGGCAGTAACAGCACACTTTTCAAAACGTGTTTTTCAGCCCGAAATAAACGCGTTTTTTCAGACAGCTGTACCCCTATGTAACTGCAAGGCTCAGAAGAGCGTACACACTCAGGTCTTAACCCCAGTGTGATAAAAGTGTCAAATCGTGTTTTTCAGTAGAAATAAACATGTTTCTGCAAGTTTGGTCAACCCCATGTAAGTTATGGGGCAGTAACAGCACACTTTTCAAAACGTGTTTTTCAGCCCGAAATAAACGCGTTTTTTCAGACTTCAGAATTGCAATGTAACTGCGAGGCTCAGAAGAGCCCACACACTCGGCTCTTAACCCCAGTGTGCTGAAAGTGTCAAAACATGTTTTTCAGCAGAAATAAACATGTTTCTGCAAGTTTGGTCAACCCCATGTAACTTATGGGGCAGTAACAGCTCACTTTTCAAAACGTGTTTTTCAGCCCGAAATAAACGCGTTTTTTCAGACTTCAGAATTCCAATGTAACTGCAAGGCTCAGAAGAGCCCACACACTCAGGTCTTAACCCCAGTGTGCTGAAAGTGTCAAAACGTGTTTTTCAGCAGAAATAAACATGTTTCTGCAAGTTTGGTCAACCCCATGTAAGTTATGGGGCAGTAACAGCACACTTTTCAAAACGTGTTTTTCAGCCCGAAATAAACGCGTTTTTTCAGACAGCTGTGTCCCTATGTAACTGCAAGGCTCAGAAGAGCCCACACACTCAGCTCTTAACCCCAGTGTGCTGAATGTGTCAAAACGTGTTTTTCAGCAGAAATAAACATGTTTCTGCAAGTTTGGTCAACCCCATGTAAGGTATGGGGCAGTAACAGCTCACTTTTCAAAACGTGTTTTTCAGCCCGAAATAAACACGTTTTTTCAGACAGCTGTATCCCTATGTAACTGCAAGGCTCAGAAGAGCCCACACACTCAGGTCTTAACCCCAGTGTGCTGAAAGTGTCAAAACATGTTTTTCAGCAGAAATAAACATGTTTCTGCAAGTTTGGTCAACCCCATGTAACTTATGGGGCAGTAACAGCTCACTTTTCAAAACGTGTTTTTCAGCCCGAAATAAACGCGTTTTTTCAGACTTCAGAATTCCAATGTAACTGCAAGGCTCAGAAGAGCCCACACACTCAGGTCTTAACCCCAGTGTGCTGAAAGTGTCAAAACGTGTTTTTCAGCAGAAATAAACATGTTTCTGCAAGTTTGGTCAACCCCATGTAACTTATGGGGCAGTAACAGCACACTTTTCAAAACGTGTTTTTCAGCCCGAAATAAACGTGTTTTTTCAGACAGCTGTGTCCCTATGTAACTGCAAGGCTCAGAAGAGCCCACACACTCAGCTCTTAAACCCAGTGTGCTGAATGTGTCAAGACGTGTTTTTCAGCAGAAATAAACATGTTTCTGCAAGTTTGGTCAACCCCATGTAACTTATGGGGCAGTAACAGCTCACTTTTCAAAACGTGTTTTTCAGCCCGAAATAAACGCGTTTTTTCAGACTTCAGAATTCCAATGTAACTGCAAGGCTCAGAAGAGCCCACACACTCAGGTCTTAACCCCAGTGTGCTGAAAGTGTCAAAACGTGTTTTTCAGCAGAAATAAACATGTTTCTGCAAGTTTGGTCAACCCCATGTAACTTATGGGGCAGTAACAGCACACTTTTCAAAAAGTGTTTTTCAGCCCGAAATAAACGCGTTTTTTCAGACAGCTGTATCCCTATGTAACTGCAAGGCTCAGAAGAGCCCACACACTCAGCTCTTAACCCCAGTGTGCTGAAAGTGTCAAAACGTGTTTTTCAGCAGAAATAAACATGTTTCTGCAAGTTTGGTCAACCCCATGTAAGTTATGGGGCAGTAACAGCACACTTTTCAAAACGTGTTTTTCAGCCCGAAATAAACGCGTTTTTTCATTCAGCTGTATCCCTATGTAACTGGAAGGCTTAAAAGTGCCCACACACTCAGCTCTTAACCCCAGTGTGCAGAAAGTGTCAAAACATGTTTTTCAGCAGAAATAAACATGTTTCTGCAAGTTTGGTCAACCCCATGTAACTTATGGGGCAGTAACAGCTCACTTTTCAAAACGTGTTTTTCAGCCCGAAATAAACGCGTTTTTTCAGACTTCAGAATTCCAATGTAACTGCAAGGCTCAGAAGAGCCCACACACTCAGGTCTTAACCCCAGTGTGCTGAAAGTGTCAAAACGTGTTTTTCAGCAGAAATAAACATGTTTCTGCAAGTTTGGTCAACCCCATGTAACTTATGGGGCAGTAACAGCACACTTTTCAAAACGTGTTTTTCAGCCCGAAATAAACGCGTTTTTTCATTCAGCTGTATCCCTCTGTAACTGCAAGGCTTAAAAGAGCCCACACACTCAGGTCTTAACCCCAGTGTGCAGAAAGTGTCAAAACATGTTTTTCAGCAGAAATAAACATGTTTCTGCAAGTTTGGTCAACCCCATGTAACTTATGGGGCAGTAACAGCTCACTTTTCAAAACGTGTTTTTCAGCCCGAAATAAACGCGTTTTTTCAGACTTCAGAATTCCAATGTAACTGCAAGGCTCAGAAGAGCCCACACACTCAGGTCTTAACCCCAGTGTGCTGAAAGTGTCAAAACGTGTTTTTCAGCAGAAATAAACATGTTTCTGCAAGTTTGGTCAACCCCATGTAAGTTATGGGGCAGTAACAGCACACTTTTCAAAACGTGTTTTTCAGCCCGAAATAAACGTGTTTTTTCATTCAGCTGTATCCCTATGTAACTGCAAGGCTTAAAAGAGCCCACACACTCAGCTCTTAACCCCAGTGTGCAGAAAGTGTCAAAACATGTTTTTCAGCAGAAATAAACATGTTTCTGCAAGTTTGGTCAACCCCATGTAACTTATGGGGCAGTAACAGCTCACTTTTCAAAACGTGTTTTTCAGCCCGAAATAAACGCGTTTTTTCAGACTTCAGAATTCCAATGTAACTGCAAGGCTCAGAAGAGCCCACACACTCAGGTCTTAACCCCAGTGTGCTGAAAGTGTCAAAACGTGTTTTTTCAGCAGAAATAAACATGTTTCTGCAAGTTTGGTCAACCCCATGTAACTTATGGGGCAGTAACAGCACACTTTTCAAAACGTGTTTTTCAGCACGAAATAAACGTGTTTTTTCAGACAGCTGTATCCCTATGTAACTGCAAGGCTCAGAAGAGCGTACACACTCAGGTCTTAACCCCAGTGTGATAAAAGTGTCAAAACGTGTTTTTCAGCAGAAATAAACATGTTTCTGCAAGTTTGGTCAACCCCATGTAAGTTATGGGGCAGTAACAGCACACTTTTCAAAACGTGTTTTTCAGCCCGAAATAAACGCGTTTTTTCAGGCAGCTGTATCCCTATGTAACTGCAAGGCTCAGAAGACCCCACACACTCAGCTCTTAACCCCAGTGTGCTGAATGTGTCAAAACGTGTTTTTCAGCAGAAATAAACATGTTTCTGCAAGTTTGGTCACCCCCATGTAAGTTATGGGGCAGTAACAGCTCACTTTTCAAAACGTGTTTTTCAGCCCGAAATAAACGCGTTTTTTCAGACTTCAGAATTCCAATGTAACTGCAAGGCTCAGAAGAGCCCACACACTCAGCTCTTAACCCCAGTGTGCAGAAAGTGCCAAAACGTGTTTTTCAGCAGAAATAAACATGTTTCTGCAAGTTTGGTCAACCCCATGTAAGTTATGGGGCAGTAACAGCACACTTTTCAAAACGTGTTTTTCAGCCCGAAATAAACGCGTTTTTTCAGACAGCTGTATCCCTATGTAACTGCAAGGCTCAGAAGAGCCCACACACTCAGGTCTTAACCTCAGTGTGCTGAAAGTGTCAAAACGTGTTTTTCAGCAGAAATAAACATGTTTCTGCAAGTTTGGTCACCCCCATGTAAGTTATGGGGCAGTAACAGCACACTTTTCAAAACGTGTTTTTCAGCCCGAAATAAACGCGTTTTTCAGACAGCTGTATCCCTATGTAACTGCAAGGCTCAGAAGAGCCCACACACTCAGCTCTTAACCCCAGTGTGCTGAAAGTGTCAAAACGTGTTTTTCAGCAGAAATAAACATGTTTCTGCAAGTTTGGTCAACCCCATGTAACTTATGGGGCAGTAACAGCTCACTTTTCAAAACGTGTTTTTCAGCCCGAAATAAACTCATTTTTTCAGACTTCAGAATTCCAATGTAACTGCAAGGCTCAGAAGAGCCCACACACTCAGCTCTTAACCCCAGTGTGCAGAAAGTGCCAAAACGTGTTTTTCAGCAGAAATAAACATGTTTCTGCAAGTTTGGTCAACCCCATGTAAGTTATGGGGCAGTAACAGCACACTTTTCAAAACGTGTTTTTCAGCCCGAAATAAACGCGTTTTTTCAGACAGCTGTATCCCTATGTAACTGCAAGGCTCAGAAGAGCCCACACACTCAGGTCTTAACCTCAGTGTGCTGAAAGTGTCAAAACGTGTTTTTCAGCAGAAATAAACATGTTTCTGCAAGTTTGGTCACCCCCATGTAACTTATGGGGCAGTAACAGCTCACTTTTCAAAACGTGTTTTTCAGCCCGAAATAAACGCGTTTTTTCAGACAGCTGTATCCCTATGTAACTGCAAGTCTCAGAAGAGCACACACACTCAGGTCTTAACCCCAGTGTGCTGAATGTGTCAAAACGTGTTTTTCAGCAGAAATAAACATGTTTCTGCAAGTTTGGTCACCCCCATGTAAGTTATGGGGCAGTAACAGCACACTTTTCAAAACGTGTTTTTCAGCCCGAAATAAACGCGTTTTTTCAGACAGCTGTATCCCTATGTAACTGCAAGTCTCAGAAGAGCCCACACACTCAGCTCTTAACATCAGTGTGCAAAAAGTGCCAAAACGTGTTTTTCAGCAGAAATAAACATGTTTCTGCAAGTTTGGTCACCCCCATGTAAGTTATGGGGCAGTAACAGCACACTTTTCAAAACGTGTTTTTCAGCCCGAAATAAACGCGTTTTTTCAGACAGCTGTACCCCTATGTAACTGCAAGGCTCAGAAGAGCGTACACACTCAGGTCTTAACCCCAGTGTGATAAAAGTGTCAAATCGTGTTTTTCAGTAGAAATAAACATGTTTCTGCAAGTTTGGTCAACCCCATGTAAGTTATGGGGCAGTAACAGCACACTTTTCAAAACGTGTTTTTCAGCCCGAAATAAACGCGTTTTTTCAGACTTCAGAATTGCAATGTAACTGCGAGGCTCAGAAGAGCCCACACACTCGGCTCTTAACCCCAGTGTGCTGAAAGTGTCAAAACATGTTTTTCAGCAGAAATAAACATGTTTCTGCAAGTTTGGTCAACCCCATGTAACTTATGGGGCAGTAACAGCTCACTTTTCAAAACGTGTTTTTCAGCCCGAAATAAACGCGTTTTTTCAGACTTCAGAATTCCAATGTAACTGCAAGGCTCAGAAGAGCCCACACACTCAGGTCTTAACCCCAGTGTGCTGAAAGTGTCAAAACGTGTTTTTCAGCAGAAATAAACATGTTTCTGCAAGTTTGGTCAACCCCATGTAAGTTATGGGGCAGTAACAGCACACTTTTCAAAACGTGTTTTTCAGCCCGAAATAAACGCGTTTTTTCAGACAGCTGTGTCCCTATGTAACTGCAAGGCTCAGAAGAGCCCACACACTCAGCTCTTAACCCCAGTGTGCTGAATGTGTCAAAACGTGTTTTTCAGCAGAAATAAACATGTTTCTGCAAGTTTGGTCAACCCCATGTAAGGTATGGGGCAGTAACAGCTCACTTTTCAAAACGTGTTTTTCAGCCCGAAATAAACACGTTTTTTCAGACAGCTGTATCCCTATGTAACTGCAAGGCTCAGAAGAGCCCACACACTCAGGTCTTAACCCCAGTGTGCTGAAAGTGTCAAAACATGTTTTTCAGCAGAAATAAACATGTTTCTGCAAGTTTGGTCAACCCCATGTAACTTATGGGGCAGTAACAGCTCACTTTTCAAAACGTGTTTTTCAGCCCGAAATAAACGCGTTTTTTCAGACTTCAGAATTCCAATGTAACTGCAAGGCTCAGAAGAGCCCACACACTCAGGTCTTAACCCCAGTGTGCTGAAAGTGTCAAAACGTGTTTTTCAGCAGAAATAAACATGTTTCTGCAAGTTTGGTCAACCCCATGTAACTTATGGGGCAGTAACAGCACACTTTTCAAAACGTGTTTTTCAGCCCGAAATAAACGTGTTTTTTCAGACAGCTGTGTCCCTATGTAACTGCAAGGCTCAGAAGAGCCCACACACTCAGCTCTTAAACCCAGTGTGCTGAATGTGTCAAGACGTGTTTTTCAGCAGAAATAAACATGTTTCTGCAAGTTTGG
The DNA here is from genome assembly GCF_040954835.1 of Lepisosteus oculatus. Lineage (NCBI taxonomy): Eukaryota > Metazoa > Chordata > Actinopteri > Semionotiformes > Lepisosteidae > Lepisosteus > Lepisosteus oculatus. The sequence continues at coordinate 480,438 of NW_027168434.1, read as the reverse complement.
TCAACCCCATGTAACTTATGGGGCAGTAACAGCTCACTTTTCAAAACGTGTTTTTCAGCCCGAAATAAACGCGTTTTTTCAGACTTCAGAATTCCAATGTAACTGCAAGGCTCAGAAGAGCCCACACACTCAGGTCTTAACCCCAGTGTGCTGAAAGTGTCAAAACGTGTTTTTCAGCAGAAATAAACATGTTTCTGCAAGTTTGGTCAACCCCATGTAACTTATGGGGCAGTAACAGCACACTTTTCAAAAAGTGTTTTTCAGCCCGAAATAAACGCGTTTTTTCAGACAGCTGTATCCCTATGTAACTGCAAGGCTCAGAAGAGCCCACACACTCAGCTCTTAACCCCAGTGTGCTGAAAGTGTCAAAACGTGTTTTTCAGCAGAAATAAACATGTTTCTGCAAGTTTGGTCAACCCCATGTAAGTTATGGGGCAGTAACAGCACACTTTTCAAAACGTGTTTTTCAGCCCGAAATAAACGCGTTTTTTCATTCAGCTGTATCCCTATGTAACTGGAAGGCTTAAAAGTGCCCACACACTCAGCTCTTAACCCCAGTGTGCAGAAAGTGTCAAAACATGTTTTTCAGCAGAAATAAACATGTTTCTGCAAGTTTGGTCAACCCCATGTAACTTATGGGGCAGTAACAGCTCACTTTTCAAAACGTGTTTTTCAGCCCGAAATAAACGCGTTTTTTCAGACTTCAGAATTCCAATGTAACTGCAAGGCTCAGAAGAGCCCACACACTCAGGTCTTAACCCCAGTGTGCTGAAAGTGTCAAAACGTGTTTTTCAGCAGAAATAAACATGTTTCTGCAAGTTTGGTCAACCCCATGTAACTTATGGGGCAGTAACAGCACACTTTTCAAAACGTGTTTTTCAGCCCGAAATAAACGCGTTTTTTCATTCAGCTGTATCCCTCTGTAACTGCAAGGCTTAAAAGAGCCCACACACTCAGGTCTTAACCCCAGTGTGCAGAAAGTGTCAAAACATGTTTTTCAGCAGAAATAAACATGTTTCTGCAAGTTTGGTCAACCCCATGTAACTTATGGGGCAGTAACAGCTCACTTTTCAAAACGTGTTTTTCAGCCCGAAATAAACGCGTTTTTTCAGACTTCAGAATTCCAATGTAACTGCAAGGCTCAGAAGAGCCCACACACTCAGGTCTTAACCCCAGTGTGCTGAAAGTGTCAAAACGTGTTTTTCAGCAGAAATAAACATGTTTCTGCAAGTTTGGTCAACCCCATGTAAGTTATGGGGCAGTAACAGCACACTTTTCAAAACGTGTTTTTCAGCCCGAAATAAACGTGTTTTTTCATTCAGCTGTATCCCTATGTAACTGCAAGGCTTAAAAGAGCCCACACACTCAGCTCTTAACCCCAGTGTGCAGAAAGTGTCAAAACATGTTTTTCAGCAGAAATAAACATGTTTCTGCAAGTTTGGTCAACCCCATGTAACTTATGGGGCAGTAACAGCTCACTTTTCAAAACGTGTTTTTCAGCCCGAAATAAACGCGTTTTTTCAGACTTCAGAATTCCAATGTAACTGCAAGGCTCAGAAGAGCCCACACACTCAGGTCTTAACCCCAGTGTGCTGAAAGTGTCAAAACGTGTTTTTTCAGCAGAAATAAACATGTTTCTGCAAGTTTGGTCAACCCCATGTAACTTATGGGGCAGTAACAGCACACTTTTCAAAACGTGTTTTTCAGCACGAAATAAACGTGTTTTTTCAGACAGCTGTATCCCTATGTAACTGCAAGGCTCAGAAGAGCGTACACACTCAGGTCTTAACCCCAGTGTGATAAAAGTGTCAAAACGTGTTTTTCAGCAGAAATAAACATGTTTCTGCAAGTTTGGTCAACCCCATGTAAGTTATGGGGCAGTAACAGCACACTTTTCAAAACGTGTTTTTCAGCCCGAAATAAACGCGTTTTTTCAGGCAGCTGTATCCCTATGTAACTGCAAGGCTCAGAAGACCCCACACACTCAGCTCTTAACCCCAGTGTGCTGAATGTGTCAAAACGTGTTTTTCAGCAGAAATAAACATGTTTCTGCAAGTTTGGTCACCCCCATGTAAGTTATGGGGCAGTAACAGCTCACTTTTCAAAACGTGTTTTTCAGCCCGAAATAAACGCGTTTTTTCAGACTTCAGAATTCCAATGTAACTGCAAGGCTCAGAAGAGCCCACACACTCAGCTCTTAACCCCAGTGTGCAGAAAGTGCCAAAACGTGTTTTTCAGCAGAAATAAACATGTTTCTGCAAGTTTGGTCAACCCCATGTAAGTTATGGGGCAGTAACAGCACACTTTTCAAAACGTGTTTTTCAGCCCGAAATAAACGCGTTTTTTCAGACAGCTGTATCCCTATGTAACTGCAAGGCTCAGAAGAGCCCACACACTCAGGTCTTAACCTCAGTGTGCTGAAAGTGTCAAAACGTGTTTTTCAGCAGAAATAAACATGTTTCTGCAAGTTTGGTCACCCCCATGTAAGTTATGGGGCAGTAACAGCACACTTTTCAAAACGTGTTTTTCAGCCCGAAATAAACGCGTTTTTCAGACAGCTGTATCCCTATGTAACTGCAAGGCTCAGAAGAGCCCACACACTCAGCTCTTAACCCCAGTGTGCTGAAAGTGTCAAAACGTGTTTTTCAGCAGAAATAAACATGTTTCTGCAAGTTTGGTCAACCCCATGTAACTTATGGGGCAGTAACAGCTCACTTTTCAAAACGTGTTTTTCAGCCCGAAATAAACTCATTTTTTCAGACTTCAGAATTCCAATGTAACTGCAAGGCTCAGAAGAGCCCACACACTCAGCTCTTAACCCCAGTGTGCAGAAAGTGCCAAAACGTGTTTTTCAGCAGAAATAAACATGTTTCTGCAAGTTTGGTCAACCCCATGTAAGTTATGGGGCAGTAACAGCACACTTTTCAAAACGTGTTTTTCAGCCCGAAATAAACGCGTTTTTTCAGACAGCTGTATCCCTATGTAACTGCAAGTCTCAGAAGAGCACACACACTCAGGTCTTAACCCCAGTGTGCTGAATGTGTCAAAACGTGTTTTTCAGCAGAAATAAACATGTTTCTGCAAGTTTGGTCACCCCCATGTAAGTTATGGGGCAGTAACAGCACACTTTTCAAAACGTGTTTTTCAGCCCGAAATAAACGCGTTTTTTCAGACAGCTGTATCCCTATGTAACTGCAAGTCTCAGAAGAGCCCACACACTCAGCTCTTAACATCAGTGTGCAAAAAGTGCCAAAACGTGTTTTTCAGCAGAAATAAACATGTTTCTGCAAGTTTGGTCACCCCCATGTAAGTTATGGGGCAGTAACAGCACACTTTTCAAAACGTGTTTTTCAGCCCGAAATAAACGCGTTTTTTCAGACAGCTGTACCCCTATGTAACTGCAAGGCTCAGAAGAGCGTACACACTCAGGTCTTAACCCCAGTGTGATAAAAGTGTCAAATCGTGTTTTTCAGTAGAAATAAACATGTTTCTGCAAGTTTGGTCAACCCCATGTAAGTTATGGGGCAGTAACAGCACACTTTTCAAAACGTGTTTTTCAGCCCGAAATAAACGCGTTTTTTCAGACTTCAGAATTGCAATGTAACTGCGAGGCTCAGAAGAGCCCACACACTCGGCTCTTAACCCCAGTGTGCTGAAAGTGTCAAAACATGTTTTTCAGCAGAAATAAACATGTTTCTGCAAGTTTGGTCAACCCCATGTAACTTATGGGGCAGTAACAGCTCACTTTTCAAAACGTGTTTTTCAGCCCGAAATAAACGCGTTTTTTCAGACTTCAGAATTCCAATGTAACTGCAAGGCTCAGAAGAGCCCACACACTCAGGTCTTAACCCCAGTGTGCTGAAAGTGTCAAAACGTGTTTTTCAGCAGAAATAAACATGTTTCTGCAAGTTTGGTCAACCCCATGTAAGTTATGGGGCAGTAACAGCACACTTTTCAAAACGTGTTTTTCAGCCCGAAATAAACGCGTTTTTTCAGACAGCTGTGTCCCTATGTAACTGCAAGGCTCAGAAGAGCCCACACACTCAGCTCTTAACCCCAGTGTGCTGAATGTGTCAAAACGTGTTTTTCAGCAGAAATAAACATGTTTCTGCAAGTTTGGTCAACCCCATGTAAGGTATGGGGCAGTAACAGCTCACTTTTCAAAACGTGTTTTTCAGCCCGAAATAAACACGTTTTTTCAGACAGCTGTATCCCTATGTAACTGCAAGGCTCAGAAGAGCCCACACACTCAGGTCTTAACCCCAGTGTGCTGAAAGTGTCAAAACATGTTTTTCAGCAGAAATAAACATGTTTCTGCAAGTTTGGTCAACCCCATGTAACTTATGGGGCAGTAACAGCTCACTTTTCAAAACGTGTTTTTCAGCCCGAAATAAACGCGTTTTTTCAGACTTCAGAATTCCAATGTAACTGCAAGGCTCAGAAGAGCCCACACACTCAGGTCTTAACCCCAGTGTGCTGAAAGTGTAAAAACGTGTTTTTCAGCAGAAATAAACATGTTTCTGCAAGTTTGGTCAACCCCATGTAACTTATGGGGCAGTAACAGCACACTTTTCAAAACGTGTTTTTCAGCCCGAAATAAACGTGTTTTTTCAGACAGCTGTGTCCCTATGTAACTGCAAGGCTCAGAAGAGCCCACACACTCAGCTCTTAAACCCAGTGTGCTGAATGTGTCAAGACGTGTTTTTCAGCAGAAATAAACATGTTTCTGCAAGTTTGGTCAACCCCATGTAACTTATGGGGCAGTAACAGCTCACTTTTCAAAACGTGTTTTTCAGCCCGAAATAAACGCGTTTTTTCAGACTTCAGAATTCCAATGTAACTGCAAGGCTCAGAAGAGCCCACACACTCAGGTCTTAACCCCAGTGTGCTGAAAGTGTCAAAACGTGTTTTTCAGCAGAAATAAACATGTTTCTGCAAGTTTGGTCAACCCCATGTAACTTATGGGGCAGTAACAGCACACTTTTCAAAACGTGTTTTTCAGCCCGAAATAAACGCGTTTTTTCAGACAGCTGTATCCCTATGTAACTGCAAGGCTCAGAAGAGCCCACACACTCAGCTCTTAACCCCAGTGTGCTGAAAGTGTCAAAACGTGTTTTTCAGCAGAAATAAACATGTTTCTGCAAGTTTGGTCAACCCCATGTAAGTTATGGGGCAGTAACAGCACACTTTTCAAAACGTGTTTTTCAGCCCGAAATAAACGCGTTTTTTCATTCAGCTGTATCCCTATGTAACTGGAAGGCTTAAAAGTGCCCACACACTCAGCTCTTAACCCCAGTGTGCAGAAAGTGTCAAAACATGTTTTTCAGCAGAAATAAACATGTTTCTGCAAGTTTGGTCAACCCCATGTAACTTATGGGGCAGTAACAGCTCACTTTTCAAAACGTGTTTTTCAGCCCGAAATAAACGCGTTTTTTCAGACTTCAGAATTCCAATGTAACTGCAAGGCTCAGAAGAGCCCACACACTCAGGTCTTAACCCCAGTGTGCTGAAAGTGTCAAAACGTGTTTTTCAGCAGAAATAAACATGTTTCTGCAAGTTTGGTCAACCCCATGTAACTTATGGGGCAGTAACAGCACACTTTTCAAAACGTGTTTTTCAGCCCGAAATAAACGCGTTTTTTCATTCAGCTGTATCCCTCTGTAACTGCAAGGCTTAAAAGAGCCCACACACTCAGGTCTTAACCCCAGTGTGCAGAAAGTGTCAAAACATGTTTTTCAGCAGAAATAAACATGTTTCTGCAAGTTTGGTCAACCCCATGTAACTTATGGGGCAGTAACAGCTCACTTTTCAAAACGTGTTTTTCAGCCCGAAATAAACGCGTTTTTTCAGACTTCAGAATTCCAATGTAACTGCAAGGCTCAGAAGAGCCCACACACTCAGGTCTTAACCCCAGTGTGCTGAAAGTGTCAAAACGTGTTTTTCAGCAGAAATAAACATGTTTCTGCAAGTTTGGTCAACCCCATGTAAGTTATGGGGCAGTAACAGCACACTTTTCAAAACGTGTTTTTCAGCCCGAAATAAACGCGTTTTTTCATTCAGCTGTATCCCTCTGTAACTGCAAGGCTTAAAAGAGCCCACACACTCAGGTCTTAACCCCAGTGTGCAGAAAGTGTCAAAACGTGTTTTTCAGCAGAAATAAACATGTTTCTGCAAGTTTGGTCAACCCCATGTAACTTATGGGGCAGTAACAGCTCACTTTTCAAAACGTGTTTTTCAGCCCGAAATAAACGCGTTTTTTCAGACTTCAGAATTCCAATGTAACTGCAAGGCTCAGAAGAGCCCACACACTCAGCTCTTAACCCCAGTGTGCAGAAAGTGCCAAAACGTGTTTTTCAGCAGAAATAAACATGTTTCTGCAAGTTTGGTCAACCCCATATAAGTTATGGGGCAGTAACAGCAGACTTTTCAAAACGTGTTTTTCAGCCCGAAATAAACGCGTTTTTTCAGACAGCTGTATCCCTATGTAACTGCAAGGCTCAGAAGAGCCCACACACTCAGGTCTTAACCTCAGTGTGCTGAAAGTGTCAAAACGTGTTTTTCAGCAGAAATAAACATGTTTCTGCAAGTTTGGTCACCCCCATGTAAGTTATGGGGCAGTAACAGCACACTTTTCAAAACGTGTTTTTCAGCCCGAAATAAACGCGTTTTTTCAGACAGCTGTATCCCTATGTAACTGCAAGGCTCAGAAGAGCGTACACACTCAGGTCTTAACCCCAGTGTGATAAAAGTGTCAAAACGTGTTTTTCAGCAGAAATAAACATGTTTCTGCAAGTTTGGTCAACCCCATGTAAGTTATGGGGCAGTAACAGCACACTTTTCAAAACGTGTTTTTCAGCCCGAAATAAACGCGTTTTTTCAGGCAGCTGTATCCCTATGTAACTGCAAGGCTCAGAAGACCCCACACACTCAGCTCTTAACCCCAGTGTGCTGAATGTGTCAAAACGTGTTTTTCAGCAGAAATAAACATGTTTCTGCAAGTTTGGTCAACCCCATGTAACTTATGGGGCAGTAACAGCTCACTTTTCAAAACGTGTTTTTCAGCCCGAAATAAACGCGTTTTTTCAGACTTCAGAATTCCAATGTAACTGCAAGGCTCAGAAGAGCCCACACACTCAGCTCTTAACCCCAGTGTGCAGAAAGTGCCAAAACGTGTTTTTCAGCAGAAATAAACATGTTTCTGCAAGTTTGGTCAACCCCATATAAGTTATGGGGCAGTAACAGCAGACTTTTCAAAACGTGTTTTTCAGCCCGAAATAAACGCGTTTTTTCAGACAGCTGTATCCCTATGTAACTGCAAGGCTCAGAAGAGCCCACACACTCAGGTCTTAACCTCAGTGTGCTGAAAGTGTCAAAACGTGTTTTTCAGCAGAAATAAACATGTTTCTGCAAGTTTGGTCACCCCCATGTAAGTTATGGGGCAGTAACAGCACACTTTTCAAAACGTGTTTTTCAGCCCGAAATAAACGCGTTTTTTCAGACAGCTGTATCCCTATGTAACTGCAAGGCTCAGAAGAGCGTACACACTCAGGTCTTAACCCCAGTGTGATAAAAGTGTCAAAACGTGTTTTTCAGCAGAAATAAACATGTTTCTGCAAGTTTGGTCAACCCCATGTAAGTTATGGGGCAGTAACAGCACACTTTTCAAAACGTGTTTTTCAGCCCGAAATAAACGCGTTTTTTCAGGCAGCTGTATCCCTATGTAACTGCAAGGCTCAGAAGACCCCACACACTCAGCTCTTAACCCCAGTGTGCTGAATGTGTCAAAACGTGTTTTTCAGCAGAAATAAACATGTTTCTGCAAGTTTGGTCAACCCCATGTAACTTATGGGGCAGTAACAGCTCAGTTTTCAAAACGTGTTTTTCAGCCCGAAATAAACGCGTTTTTTCAGACTTCACAATTCCAATGTAACTGCAAGGCTCAGAAGAGCCCACACACTCAGCTCTTAACCCCAGTGTGCAGAAAGTGCCAAAACGTGTTTTTCAGCAGAAATAAACATGTTTCTGCAAGTTTGGTCAACCCCATATAAGTTATGGGGCAGTAACAGCAGACTTTTCAAAACGTGTTTTTCAGCCCGAAATAAACGCGTTTTTTCAGACAGCTGTATCCCTATGTAACTGCAAGGCTCAGAAGAGCCCACACACTCAGGTCTTAACCTCAGTGTGCTGAAAGTGTCAAAACGTGTTTTTCAGCAGAAATAAACATGTTTCTGCAAGTTTGGTCACCCCCATGTAAGTTATGGGGCAGTAACAGCACACTTTTCAAAACGTGTTTTTCAGCCCGAAATAAACGCGTTTTTTCAGACAGCTGTATCCCTATGTAACTGCAAGGCTCAGAAGAGCGTACACACTCAGGTCTTAACCCCAGTGTGCTGAATGTGTCAAAACGTGTTTTTCAGCAGAAATAAACATGTTTCTGCAAGTTTGGTCACCCCCATGTAAGTTATGGGGCAGTAACAGCTCACTTTTCAAAACGTGTTTTTCAGCCCGAAATAAACGCGTTTTTTCAGACTTCAGAATTCCAATGTAACTGCAAGACTCAGAAGAGCCCACACACTCAGCTCTTAACCCCAGTGTGCAGAAAGTGCCAAAACGTGTTTTTCAGCAGAAATAAACATGTTTCTGCAAGTTTGGTCAACCCCATGTAAGTTATGGGGCAGTAACAGCACACTTTTCAAAACGTGTTTTTCAGCCCGAAATAAACGCGTTTTTTCAGACAGCTGTATCCCTATGTAACTGCAAGGCTCAGAAGAGCCCACACACTCAGGTCTTAACCTCAGTGTGCTGAAAGTGTCAAAACGTGTTTTTCAGCAGAAATAAACATGTTTCTGCAAGTTTGGTCACCCCCATGTAAGTTATGGGGCAGTAACAGCACACTTTTCAAAACGTGTTTTTCAGCCCGAAATAAACGCGTTTTTCAGACAGCTGTATCCCTATGTAACTGCAAGGCTCAGAAGAGCCCACACACTCAGCTCTTAACCCCAGTGTGCTGAAAGTGTCAAAACGTGTTTTTCAGCTGAAATAAACATGTTTCTGCAAGTTTGGTCAACCCCATGTAACTTATGGGGCAGTAACAGCTCACTTTTCAAAACGTGTTTTTCAGCCCGAAATAAACTCATTTTTTCAGACTTCAGAATTCCAATGTAACTGCAAGGCTCAGAAGAGCCCACACACTCAGCTCTTAACCCCAGTGTGCAGAAAGTGCCAAAACGTGTTTTTCAGCAGAAATAAACATGTTTCTGCAAGTTTGGTCAACCCCATGTAAGTTATGGGGCAGTAACAGCACACTTTTCAAAACGTGTTTTTCAGCCCGAAATAAACGCGTTTTTTCAGACAGCTGTATCCCTATGTAACTGCAAGGCTCAGAAGAGCCCACACACTCAGGTCTTAACCTCAGTGTGCTGAAAGTGTCAAAACGTGTTTTTCAGCAGAAATAAACATGTTTCTGCAAGTTTGGTCACCCCCATGTAACTTATGGGGCAGTAACAGCTCACTTTTCAAAACGTGTTTTTCAGCCCGAAATAAACGCGTTTTTTCAGACAGCTGTATCCCTATGTAACTGCAAGTCTCAGAAGAGCACACACACTCAGGTCTTAACCCCAGTGTGCTGAATGTGTCAAAACGTGTTTTTCAGCAGAAATAAACATGTTTCTGCAAGTTTGGTCACCCCCATGTAAGTTATGGGGCAGTAACAGCACACTTTTCAAAACGTGTTTTTCAGCCCGAAATAAACGCGTTTTTTCAGACAGCTGTATCCCTATGTAACTGCAAGTCTCAGAAGAGCCCACACACTCAGCTCTTAACATCAGTGTGCAAAAAGTGCCAAAACGTGTTTTTCAGCAGAAATAAACATGTTTCTGCAAGTTTGGTCACCCCCATGTAAGTTATGGGGCAGTAACAGCACACTTTTCAAAACGTGTTTTTCAGCCCGAAATAAACGCGTTTTTTCAGACAGCTGTACCCCTATGTAACTGCAAGGCTCAGAAGAGCGTACACACTCAGGTCTTAACCCCAGTGTGATAAAAGTGTCAAATCGTGTTTTTCAGTAGAAATAAACATGTTTCTGCAAGTTTGGTCAACCCCATGTAAGTTATGGGGCAGTAACAGCACACTTTTCAAAACGTGTTTTTCAGCCCGAAATAAACGCGTTTTTTCAGACTTCAGAATTGCAATGTAACTGCGAGGCTCAGAAGAGCCCACACACTCGGCTCTTAACCCCAGTGTGCTGAAAGTGTCAAAACATGTTTTTCAGCAGAAATAAACATGTTTCTGCAAGTTTGGTCAACCCCATGTAACTTATGGGGCAGTAACAGCTCACTTTTCAAAACGTGTTTTTCAGCCCGAAATAAACGCGTTTTTTCAGACTTCAGAATTCCAATGTAACTGCAAGGCTCAGAAGAGCCCACACACTCAGGTCTTAACCCCAGTGTGCTGAAAGTGTCAAAACGTGTTTTTCAGCAGAAATAAACATGTTTCTGCAAGTTTGGTCAACCCCATGTAAGTTATGGGGCAGTAACAGCAAACTTTTCAAAACGTGTTTTTCAGCCCGAAATAAACGCGTTTTTTCAGACAGCTGTGTCCCTATGTAACTGCAAGGCTCAGAAGAGCCCATACACTCAGCTCTTAACCCCAGTGTGCTGAATGTGTCAAAACGTGTTTTTCAGCAGAAATAAACATGTTTCTGCAAGTTTGGTCAACCCCATGTAACTTATGGGGCAGTAACAGCTCACTTTTTAAAACGTGTTTTTCAGCCCGAAATAAACGCGTTTTTTCAGACTTCAGAATTCCAATGTAACTGCAAGGCTCAGAAGAGCCCACACACTCAGCTCTTAACCCCAGTGTGCAGAAAGTGCCAAAACGTGTTTTTCAGCAGAAATAAACATATTTCTGCAAGTTTGGTCAACCCCATGTAAGGTATGGGGCAGTAACAGCTCACTTTTCAAAACGTGTTTTTCAGCAGAAATAAACATGTTTCTGCAAGTTGGGTCAACCCCATGTAAGGTATGGGGCAGTAACAGCTCACTTTTCAAAACGTGTTTTTCAGCCCGAAATAAACACGTTTTTTCAGACAGCTGTATCCCTATGTAACTGCAAGGCTCAGAAGAGCCCACACACTCAGGTCTTAACCCCAGTGTGCTGAAAGTGTCAAAACATGTTTTTCAGCAGAAATAAACATGTTTCTGCAAGTTTGGTCAACCCCATGTAACTTATGGGGCAGTAACAGCTCACTTTTCAAAACGTGTTTTTCAGCCCGAAATAAACGCGTTTTTTCAGACTTCAGAATTCCAATGTAACTGCAAGGCTCAGAAGAGCCCACACACTCAGGTCTTAACCCCAGTGTGCTGAAAGTGTCAAAACGTGTTTTTCAGCAGAAATAAACATGTTTCTGCAAGTTTGGTCAACCCCATGTAACTTATGGGGCAGTAACAGCACACTTTTCAAAACGTGTTTTTCAGCCCGAAATAAACGTGTTTTTTCAGACAGCTGTGTCCCTATGTAACTGCAAGGCTCAGAAGAGCCCACACACTCAGCTCTTAACCCCAGTGTGCTGAATGTGTCAAGACGTGTTTTTCAGCAGAAATAAACATGTTTCTGCAAGTTTGGTCAACCCCATGTAACTTATGGGGCAGTAACAGCTCACTTTTCAAAACGTGTTTTTCAGCCCGAAATAAACGCGTTTTTTCAGACTTCAGAATTCCAATGTAACTGCAAGGCTCAGAAGAGCCCACACACTCAGGTCTTAACCCCAGTGTGCTGAAAGTGTCAAAACGTGTTTTTCAGCAGAAATAAACATGTTTCTGCAAGTTTGGTCAACCCCATGTAACTTATGGGGCAGTAACAGCACACTTTTCAAAACGTGTTTTTCAGCCCGAAATAAACGTGTTTTTTCAGACAGCTGTGTCCCTATGTAACTGCAAGGCTCAGAAGAGCCCACACACTCAGCTCTTAACCCCAGTGTGCAGAAAGTGCCAAAACGTGTTTTTCAGCAGAAATAAACATGTTTCTGCAAGTTTGGTCAACCCCATATAAGTTATGGGGCAGTAACAGCAGACTTTTCAAAACGTGTTTTTCAGCCCGAAATAAACGCGTTTTTTCAGACAGCTGTATCCCTATGTAACTGCAAGGCTCAGAAGAGCCCACACACTCAGGTCTTAACCTCAGTGTGCTGAAAGTGTCAAAACGTGTTTTTCAGCAGAAATAAACATGTTTCTGCAAGTTTGGTCACCCCCATGTAAGTTATGGGGCAGTAACAGCACACTTTTCAAAACGTGTTTTTCAGCCCGAAATAAACGTGTTTTTTCAGACAGCTGTATCCTTATGTAACTGCAAGGCTCAGAAGAGCGTACACACTCAGGTCTTAACCCCAGTGTGATAAAAGTGTCAAAACGTGTTTTTCAGCAGAAATAAACATGTTTCTGCAAGTTTGGTCAACCCCATGTAAGTTATGGGGCAGTAACAGCACACTTTTCAAAATGTGTTTTTCAGCCCGAAATAAACGCGTTTTTTCAGGCAGCTGTATCCCTATGTAACTGCAAGGCTCAGAAGAGCCCCACACTCAGCTCTTAACCCCAGTGTGCTGAATGTGTCAAAACGTGTTTTTCAGCAGAAATAAACATGTTTCTGCAAGTTTGGTCACTCCCATGTAAGTTATGGGGCAGTAACAGCTCACTTTTCAAAACGTGTTTTTCAGCCCGAAATAAACGCGTTTTTTCAGACAGCTGTATCCCTATGTAACTGCAAGGCTCAGAAGAGCCCACACACTCAGCTCTTAACCCCAGTGTGCTGAATGTGTCAAAATGTGTTTTTCAGCAGAAATAAACATGTTTATGCAAGTTTGGTCAACCCCATGTAAGTTATGGGGCAGTAACAGCACACTTTTCAAACCGTGTTTTTCAGCCCGAAATAAACGCGTTTTTTCAGACAGCTGTATCCCTATGTAACTGCAAGGCTCAGAAGAGCCCACACACTCAGCTTTTAACACCAGTGTGCAGAAAGTGCCAAAACGTGTTTTTCAGCAGAAATAAACATGTTTCTGCAAGTTTGGTCAACCCCATGTAAGGTATGGGGCAGTAACAGCTCACTTTTCAAAACGTGTTTTTCAGCCCGAAATAAACACGTTTTTTCAGACAGCTGTATCCCTATGTAACTGCAAGGCTCAGAAGAGCCCACACACTCAGGTCTTAACCCCAGTGTGCTGAAAGTGTCAAAACATGTTTTTCAGCAGAAATAAACATGTTCCTGCAAGTTTGGTCAACCCCATGTAACTTATGGGGCAGTAACAGCTCACTTTTCAAAACGTGTTTTTCAGCCCGAAATAAACGCGTTTTTTCAGACTTCAGAATTCCAATGTAACTGCAAGGCTCAGAAGAGCCCACACACTCAGGTCTTAACCCCAGTGTGCTGAAAGTGTCAAAACGTGTTTTTCAGCAGAAATAAACATGTTTCTGCAAGTTTGGTCAACCCCATGTAACTTATGGGGCAGTAACAGCACACTTTTCAAAACGTGTTTTTCAGCCCGAAATAAACGTGTTTTTTCAGACAGCTGTGTCCCTATGTAACTGCAAGGCTCAGAAGAGCCCACACACTCAGCTCTTAACCCCAGTGTGCTGAATGTGTCAAGACGTGTTTTTCAGCAGAAATAAACATGTTTCTGCAAGTTTGGTCAACCCCATGTAACTTATGGGGCAGTAACAGCTCACTTTTCAAAACGTGTTTTTCAGCCCGAAATAAACGCGTTTTTTCATTCAGCTGTATCCCTATGTAACTGGAAGGCTTAAAAGAGCCCACACACTCAGCTCTTAACCCCAGTGTGCAGAAAGTGTCAAAACATGTTTTTCAGCAGAAATAAACATGTTTCTGCAAGTTTGGTCAACCCCATGTAACTTATGGGGCAGTAACAGCTCACTTTTCAAAACGTGTTTTTCAGCCCGAAATAAACGCGTTTTTTCAGACTTCAGAATTCCAATGTAACTGCAAGGCTCAGAAGAGCCCACACACTCAGGTCTTAACCCCAGTGTGCTGAAAGTGTCAAAACGTGTTTTTCAGCAGAAATAAACATGTTTCTGCAAGTTTGGTCAACCCCATGTAACTTATGGGGCAGTAACAGCACACTTTTCAAAACGTGTTTTTCAGCCCGAAATAAACGCGTTTTTTCATTCAGCTGTATCCCTATGTAACTGGAAGGCTTAAAAGAGCCCACACACTCAGCTCTTAACCCCAGTGTGCAGAAAGTGTCAAAACATGTTTTTCAGCAGAAATAAACATGTTTCTGCAAGTTTGGTCAACCCCATGTAACTTATGGGGCAGTAACAGCTCACTTTTCAAAACGTGTTTTTCAGCCCGAAATAAACGCGTTTTTTCAGACTTCAGAATTCCAATGTAACTGCAAGGCTCAGAAGAGCCCACACACTCAGGTCTTAACCCCAGTGTGCTGAAAGTGTCAAAACGTGTTTTTCAGCAGAAATAAACATGTTTCTGCAAGTTTGGTCAACCCCATGTAACTTATGGGGCAGTAACAGCACACTTTTCAAAACGTGTTTTTCAGCCCGAAATAAACGCGTTTTTTCATTCAGCTGTATCCCTATGTAACTGCAAGGCTTAAAAGAGCCCACACACTCAGCTCTTAACCCCAGTGTGCAGAAAGTGTCAAAACATGTTTTTCAGCAGAAATAAACATGTTTCTGCAAGTTTGGTCAACCCCATGTAACTTATGGGGCAGTAACAGCTCACTTTTCAAAACGTGTTTTTCAGCCCGAAATAAACGCGTTTTTTCAGACTTCAGAATTCCAATGTAACTGCAAGGCTCAGAAGAGCCCACACACTCAGGTCTTAACCCCAGTGTGCTGAAAGTGTCAAAACGTGTTTTTCAGCAGAAATAAACATGTTTCTGCAAGTTTGGTCAACCCCATGTAACTTATGGGGCAGTAACAGCTCACTTTTCAAAACGTGTTTTTCAGCCCGAAATAAACGCGTTTTTTCAGACTTCAGAATTCCAATGTAACTGCAAGGCTCAGAAGAGCCCACACACTCAGGTCTTAACCCCAATGTGCTGAAAGTGTCAAAACGTGTTTTTCAGCAGAAATAAACATGTTTCTGCAAGTTTGGTCAACCCCATGTAACTTATGGGGCAGTAACAGCACACTTTTCAAAACGTGTTTTTCAGCCCGAAATAAACGTGTTTTTTCATTCAGCTGTATCCCTATGTAACTGCAAGGCTTAAAAGAGCCCACACACTCAGCTCTTAACCCCAGTGTGCAGAAAGTGTCAAAACATGTTTTTCAGCAGAAATAAACATGTTTCTGCAAGTTTGGTCAACCCCATGTAACTTATGGGGCAGTAACAGCTCACTTTTCAAAACGTGTTTTTCAGCCCGAAATAAACGCGTTTTTTCAGACTTCAGAATTCCAATGTAACTGCAAGGCTCAGAAGAGCCCACACACTCAGCTCTTAACCCCAGTGTGCAGAAAGTGCCAAAACGTGTTTTTCAGCAGAAATAAACATGTTTCTGCAAGTTTGGTCAACCCCATGTAACTTATGGGGCAGTAACAGCACACTTTTCAAAACGTGTTTTTCAGCACGAAATAAACGTGTTTTTTCAGACAGCTGTGTCCCTATGTAACTGCAAGGCTCAGAAGAGCCCACACACTCAGCTCTTAACCCCAGTGTGCTGAATGTGTCAAAACGTGTTTTTCAGCAGAAATAAACATGTTTCTGCAAGTTTGGTCAACCCCATGTAACTTATGGGGCAGTAACAGCTCACTTTTCAAAACGTGTTTTTCAGCCCGAAATAAACGCGTTTTTTCAGACTTCAGAATTCCAATGTAACTGCAAGGCTCAGAAGAGCCCACACACTCAGCTCTTAACCCCAGTGTGCAGAAAGTGCCAAAACGTGTTTTTCAGCAGAAATAAACATGTTTCTGCAAGTTTGGTCAACCCCATATAAGTTATGGGGCAGTAACAGCAGACTTTTCAAAACGTGTTTTTCAGCCCGAAATAAACGCGTTTTTTCAGACAGCTGTATCCCTATGTAACTGCAAGGCTCAGAAGAGCCCACACACTCAGGTCTTAACCTCAGTGTGCTGAAAGTGTCAAAACGTGTTTTTCAGCAGAAATAAACATGTTTCTGCAAGTTTGGTCACCCCCATGTAAGTTATGGGGCAGTAACAGCACACTTTTCAAAACGTGTTTTTCAGCCCGAAATAAACGCGTTTTTTCAGACAGCTGTATCCCTATGTAACTGCAAGGCTCAGAAGAGCGTACACACTCAGGTCTTAACCCCAGTGTGATAAAAGTGTCAAAACGTGTTTTTCAGCAGAAATAAACATGTTTCTGCAAGTTTGGTCAACCCCATGTAAGTTATGGGGCAGTAACAGCACACTTTTCAAAACGTGTTTTTCAGCCCGAAATAAACGCGTTTTTTCAGGCAGCTGTATCCCTATGTAACTGCAAGGCTCAGAAGAGCCCACACACTCAGCTCTTAACCCCAGTGTGCTGAATGTGTCAAAACGTGTTTTTCAGCAGAAATAAACATGTTTCTGCAAGTTTGGTCACCCCCATGTAAGTTATGGGGCAGTAACAGCACACTTTTCAAAACGTGTTTTTCAGCCCGAAATAAACGCGTTTTTTCAGACAGCTGTATCCCTATGTAACTGCAAGGCTCAGAAGAGCCCACACACTCAGGTCTTAACCTCAGTGTGCTGAAAGTGTCAAAACGTGTTTTTCAGCAGAAATAAACATGTTTCTGCAAGTTTGGTCACCCCCATGTAAGTTATGGGGCAGTAACAGCACACTTTTCAAAACGTGTTTTTCAGCCCGAAATAAACGCGTTTTTCAGACAGCTGTATCCCTATGTAACTGCAAGGCTCAGAAGAGCCCACACACTCAGCTCTTAACCCCAGTGTGCTGAAAGTGTCAAAACGTGTTTTTCAGCAGAAATAAACATGTTTCTGCAAGTTTGGTCAACCCCATGTAACTTATGGGGCAGTAACAGCTCACTTTTCAAAACGTGTTTTTCAGCCCGAAATAAACGCGTTTTTTCAGACTTCAGAATTCCAATGTAACTGCAAGGCTCAGAAGAGCCCACACACTCAGGTCTTAACCCCAGTGTGCTGAAAGTGTCAAAACGTGTTTTTCAGCAGAAATAAACATGTTTCTGCAAGTTTGGTCACCCCCATGTAAGTTATGGGGCAGTAACAGCACACTTTTCAAAACGTGTTTTTCAGCCCGAAATAAACGCGTTTTTTCAGACAGCTGTATCCCTATGTAACTGCAAGGCTCAGAAGAGCGTACACACTCAGGTCTTAACCCCAGTGTGATAAAAGTGTCAAAACGTGTTTTTCAGCAGAAATAAACATGTTTCTGCAAGTTTGGTCAACCCCATGTAAGTTATGGGGCAGTAACAGCACACTTTTCAAAACGTGTTTTTCAGCCCGAAATAAACGCGTTTTTTCAGGCAGCTGTATCCCTATGTAACTGCAAGGCTCAGAAGACCCCACACACTCAGCTCTTAACCCCAGTGTGCTGAATGTGTCAAAACGTGTTTTTCAGCAGAAATAAACATGTTTCTGCAAGTTTGGTCACCTCCATGTAAGTTATGGGGCAGTAACAGCTCACTTTTCAAAACGTGTTTTTCAGCCCGAAATAAACGCGTTTTTTCAGACTTCAGAATTCCAATGTAACTGCAAGGCTCAGAAGAGCCCACACACTCAGCTCTTAACCCCAGTGTGCAGAAACTGCCAAAACGTGTTTTTCAGCAGAAATAAACATGTTTCTGCAAGTTTGGTCAACCCCATGTAAGTTATGGGGCAGTAACAGCACACTTTTCAAAACGTGTTTTTCAGCCCGAAATAAACGCGTTTTTTCAGACAGCTGTATCCCTATGTAACTGCAAGGCTCAGAAGAGCCCACACACTCAGGTCTTAACCTCAGTGTGCTGAAAGTGTCAAAACGTGTTTTTCAGCAGAAATAAACATGTTTCTGCAAGTTTGGTCACCCCCATGTAAGTTATGGGGCAGTAACAGCACACTTTTCAAAACGTGTTTTTCAGCCCGAAATAAACGCGTTTTTCAGACAGCTGTATCCCTATGTAACTGCAAGGCTCAGAAGAGCCCACACACTCAGCTCTTAACCCCAGTGTGCTGAAAGTGTCAAAACGTGTTTTTCAGCAGAAATAAACATGTTTCTGCAAGTTTGGTCAACCCCATGTAACTTATGGGGCAGTAACAGCTCACTTTTCAAAACGTGTTTTTCAGCCCGAAATAAACTCATTTTTTCAGACTTCAGAATTCCAATGTAACTGCAAGGCTCAGAAGAGCCCACACACTCAGCTCTTAACCCCAGTGTGCAGAAAGTGCCAAAACGTGTTTTTCAGCAGAAATAAACATGTTTCTGCAAGTTTGGTCAACCCCATGTAAGTTATGGGGCAGTAACAGCACACTTTTCAAAACGTGTTTTTCAGCCCGAAATAAACGCGTTTTTTCAGACAGCTGTATCCCTATGTAACTGCAAGTCTCAGAAGAGCCCACACACTCAGCTCTTAACATCAGTGTGCAAAAAGTGCCAAAACGTGTTTTTCAGCAGAAATAAACATGTTTCTGCAAGTTTGGTCACCCCCATGTAAGTTATGGGGCAGTAACAGCACACTTTTCAAAACGTGTTTTTCAGCCCGAAATAAACGCGTTTTTTCAGACAGCTGTACCCCTATGTAACTGCAAGGCTCAGAAGAGCGTACACACTCAGGTCTTAACCCCAGTGTGATAAAAGTGTCAAATCGTGTTTTTCAGTAGAAATAAACATGTTTCTGCAAGTTTGGTCAACCCCATGTAAGTTATGGGGCAGTAACAGCACACTTTTCAAAACGTGTTTTTCAGCCCGAAATAAACGCGTTTTTTCAGACTTCAGAATTGCAATGTAACTGCGAGGCTCAGAAGAGCCCACACACTCGGCTCTTAACCCCAGTGTGCTGAAAGTGTCAAAACATGTTTTTCAGCAGAAATAAACATGTTTCTGCAAGTTTGGTCAACCCCATGTAACTTATGGGGCAGTAACAGCTCACTTTTCAAAACGTGTTTTTCAGCCCGAAATAAACGCGTTTTTTCAGACTTCAGAATTCCAATGTAACTGCAAGGCTCAGAAGAGCCCACACACTCAGGTCTTAACCCCAGTGTGCTGAAAGTGTCAAAACGTGTTTTTCAGCAGAAATAAACATGTTTCTGCAAGTTTGGTCAACCCCATGTAACTTATGGGGCAGTAACAGCACACTTTTCAAAACGTGTTTTTCAGCCCGAAATAAACGCGTTTTTTCAGACAGCTGTATCCCTATGTAACTGCAAGGCTCAGAAGAGCCCACACACTCAGCTCTTAACCCCAGTGTGCTGAAAGTGTCAAAACGTGTTTTTCAGCAGAAATAAACATGTTTCTGCAAGTTTGGTCAACCCCATGTAAGTTATGGGGCAGTAACAGCACACTTTTCAAAACGTGTTTTTCAGCCCGAAATAAACGCGTTTTTTCATTCAGCTGTATCCCTATGTAACTGGAAGGCTTAAAAGTGCCCACACACTCAGCTCTTAACCCCAGTGTGCAGAAAGTGTCAAAACATGTTTTTCAGCAGAAATAAACATGTTTCTGCAAGTTTGGTCAACCCCATGTAACTTATGGGGCAGTAACAGCTCACTTTTCAAAACGTGTTTTTCAGCCCGAAATAAACGCGTTTTTTCAGACTTCAGAATTCCAATGTAACTGCAAGGCTCAGAAGAGCCCACACACTCAGGTCTTAACCCCAGTGTGCTGAAAGTGTCAAAACGTGTTTTTCAGCAGAAATAAACATGTTTCTGCAAGTTTGGTCAACCCCATGTAACTTATGGGGCAGTAACAGCACACTTTTCAAAACGTGTTTTTCAGCCCGAAATAAACGCGTTTTTTCATTCAGCTGTATCCCTCTGTAACTGCAAGGCTTAAAAGAGCCCACACACTCAGCTCTTAACCCCAGTGTGCAGAAAGTGTCAAAACATGTTTTTCAGCAGAAATAAACATGTTTCTGCAAGTTTGGTCAACCCCATGTAACTTATGGGGCAGTAACAGCTCACTTTTCAAAACGTGTTTTTCAGCCCGAAATAAACGCGTTTTTTCAGACTTCAGAATTCCAATGTAACTGCAAGGCTCAGAAGAGCCCACACACTCAGGTCTTAACCCCAGTGTGCTGAAAGTGTCAAAACGTGTTTTTCAGCAGAAATAAACATGTTTCTGCAAGTTTGGTCAACCCCATGTAAGTTATGGGGCAGTAACAGCACACTTTTCAAAACGTGTTTTTCAGCCCGAAATAAACGTGTTTTTTCATTCAGCTGTATCCCTATGTAACTGCAAGGCTTAAAAGAGCCCACACACTCAGCTCTTAACCCCAGTGTGCAGAAAGTGTCAAAACATGTTTTTCAGCAGAAATAAACATGTTTCTGCAAGTTTGGTCAACCCCATGTAACTTATGGGGCCGTAACAGCTCACTTTTCAAAACGTGTTTTTCAGCCCGAAATAAACGCGTTTTTTCAGACTTCAGAATTCCAATGTAACTGCAAGGCTCAGAAGAGCCCACACACTCAGGTCTTAACCCCAGTGTGCTGAAAGTGTCAAAACGTGTTTTTCAGCAGAAATAAACATGTTTCTGCAAGTTTGGTCAACCCCATGTAACTTATGGGGCAGTAACAGCACACTTTTCAAAACGTGTTTTTCAGCACGAAATAAACGTGTTTTTTCAGACAGCTGTGTCCCTATGTAACTGCAAGGCTCAGAAGAGCCCACACACTCAGCTCTTAACCCCAGTGTGCTGAATGTGTCAAAACGTGTTTTTCAGCAGAAATAAACATGTTTCTGCAAGTTTGGTCAACCCCATGTAACTTATGGGGCAGTAACAGCTCACTTTTCAAAACGTGTTTTTCAGCCCGAAATAAACGCGTTTTTTTAGACTTCAGAATTCCAATGTAACTGCAAGGCTCAGAAGAGCCCACACACTCAGCTCTTAACCCCAGTGTGCAGAAAGTGCCAAAACGTGTTTTTCAGCAGAAATAAACGCGTTTTTTCAGACAGCTGTATCCCTATGTAACTGCAAGGCTCAGAAGAGCCCACACACTCAGGTCTTAACCTCAGTGTGCTGAAAGTGTCAAAACGTGTTTTTCAGCAGAAATAAACATGTTTCTGCAAGTTTGGTCACCCCCATGTAAGTTATGGGGCAGTAACAGCACACTTTTCAAAACGTGTTTTTCAGCCCGAAATAAACGCGTTTTTTCAGGCAGCTGTATCCCTATGTAACTGCAAGGCTCAGAAGACCCCACACACTCAGCTCTTAACCCCAGTGTGCTGAATGTGTCAAAACGTGTTTTTCAGCAGAAATAAACATGTTTCTGCAAGTTTGGTCACCCCCATGTAAGTTATGGGGCAGTAACAGCTCACTTTTCAAAACGTGTTTTTCAGCCCGAAATAAACGCGTTTTTTCAGACTTCACAATTCCAATGTAACTGCAAGGCTCAGAAGAGCCCACACACTCAGCTCTTAACCCCAGTGTGCAGAAAGTGCCAAAACGTGTTTTTCAGCAGAAATAAACATGTTTCTGCAAGTTTGGTCAACCCCATGTAAGTTATGGGGCAGTAACAGCACACTTTTCAAAACGTGTTTTTCAGCCCGAAATAAACGCGTTTTTTCAGACAGCTGTATCCCTATGTAACTGCAAGGCTCAGAAGAGCCCACACACTCAGGTCTTAACCCCAGTGTGCTGAAAGTGTCAAAACGTGTTTTTCAGCAGAAATAAACATGTTTCTGCAAGTTTGGTCAACCCCATGTAACTTATGGGGCAGTAACAGCACACTTTTCAAAACGTGTTTTTCAGCCCGAAATAAACGTGTTTTTTCAGACAGCTGTGTCCCTATGTAACTGCAAGGCTCAGAAGAGCCCACACACTCAGCTCTTAACCCCAGTGTGCTGAATGTGTCAAAACGTGTTTTTCAGCAGAAATAAACATGTTTCTGCAAGTTTGGTCAACCCCATGTAACTTATGGGGCAGTAACAGCTCACTTTTCAAAACGTGTTTTTCAGCCCGAAATAAACGCGTTTTTTCAGACTTCAGAATTCCAATGTAACTGCAAGGCTCAGAAGAGCCCACACACTCAGCTCTTAACCCCAGTGTGCAGAAAGTGCCAAAACGTGTTTTTCAGCAGAAATAAACATGTTTCTGCAAGTTTGGTCAACCCCATATAAGTTATGGGGCAGTAACAGCAGACTTTTCAAAACGTGTTTTTCAGCCCGAAATAAACGCGTTTTTTCAGACAGCTGTATCCCTATGTAACTGCAAGGCTCAGAAGAGCCCACACACTCAGGTCTTAACCTCAGTGTGCTGAAAGTGTCAAAACGTGTTTTTCAGCAGAAATAAACATGTTTCTGCAAGTTTGGTCACCCCCATGTAAGTTATGGGGCAGTAACAGCACACTTTTCAAAACGTGTTTTTCAGCCCGAAATAAACGCGTTTTTTCAGACAGCTGTATCCCTATGTAACTGCAAGGCTCAGAAGAGCGTACACACTCAGGTCTTAACCCCAGTGTGCTGAATGTGTCAAAACGTGTTTTTCAGCAGAAATAAACATGTTTCTGCAAGTTTGGTCACCCCCATGTAAGTTATGGGGCAGTAACAGCTCACTTTTCAAAACGTGTTTTTCAGCCCGAAATAAACGCGTTTTTTCAGACTTCAGAATTCCAATGTAACTGCAAGGCTCAGAAGAGCCCACACACTCAGCTCTTAACCCCAGTGTGCAGAAAGTGCCAAAACGTGTTTTTCAGCAGAAATAAACATGTTTCTGCAAGTTTGGTCAACCCCATGTAAGTTATGGGGCAGTAACAGCACACTTTTAAAAACGTGTTTTTCAGCCCGAAATAAACGCGTTTTTTCAGACAGCTGTATCCCTATGTAACTGCAAGGCTCAGAAGAGCCCACACACTCAGGTCTTAACCTCAGTGTGCTGAAAGTGTCAAAACGTGTTTTTCAGCAGAAATAAACATGTTTCTGCAAGTTTGGTCACCCCCATGTAAGTTATGGGGCAGTAACAGCAAACTTTTCAAAACGTGTTTTTCAGCCCGAAATAAACGCGTTTTTCAGACAGCTGTATCCCTATGTAACTGCAAGGCTCAGAAGAGCCCACACACTCAGCTCTTAACCCCAGTGTGCTGAAAGTGTCAAAACGTGTTTTTCAGCAGAAATAAACATGTTTCTGCAAGTTTGGTCAACCCCATGTAACTTATGGGGCAGTAACAGCTCACTTTTCAAAACGTGTTTTTCAGCCCGAAATAAACTCATTTTTTCAGACTTCAGAATTCCAATGTAACTGCAAGGCTCAGAAGAGCCCACACACTCAGCTCTTAACCCCAGTGTGCAGAAAGTGCCAAAACGTGTTTTTCAGCAGAAATAAACATGTTTCTGCAAGTTTGGTCAACCCCATGTAAGTTATGGGGCAGTAACAGCACACTTTTCAAAACGTGTTTTTCAGCCCGAAATAAACGCGTTTTTTCAGACAGCTGTATCCCTATGTAACTGCAAGGCTCAGAAGAGCCCACACACTCAGGTCTTAACCTCAGTGTGCTGAAAGTGTCAAAACGTGTTTTTCAGCAGAAATAAACATGTTTCTGCAAGTTTGGTCACCCCCATGTAACTTATGGGGCAGTAACAGCTCACTTTTCAAAACGTGTTTTTCAGCCCGAAATAAACGCGTTTTTTCAGACAGCTGTATCCCTATGTAACTGCAAGTCTCAGAAGAGCACACACACTCAGGTCTTAACCCCAGTGTGCTGAATGTGTCAAAACGTGTTTTTCAGCAGAAATAAACATGTTTCTGCAAGTTTGGTCACCCCCATGTAAGTTATGGGGCAGTAACAGCACACTTTTCAAAACGTGTTTTTCAGCCCGAAATAAACGCGTTTTTTCAGACAGCTGTATCCCTATGTAACTGCAAGTCTCAGAAGAGCCCACACACTCAGCTCTTAACATCAGTGTGCAAAAAGTGCCAAAACGTGTTTTTCAGCAGAAATAAACATGTTTCTGCAAGTTTGGTCACCCCCATGTAAGTTATGGGGCAGTAACAGCACACTTTTCAAAACGTGTTTTTCAGCCCGAAATAAACGCGTTTTTTCAGACAGCTGTACCCCTATGTAACTGCAAGGCTCAGAAGAGCGTACACACTCAGGTCTTAACCCCAGTGTGATAAAAGTGTCAAATCGTGTTTTTCAGTAGAAATAAACATGTTTCTGCAAGTTTGGTCAACCCCATGTAAGTTATGGGGCAGTAACAGCACACTTTTCAAAACGTGTTTTTCAGCCCGAAATAAACGCGTTTTTTCAGACTTCAGAATTGCAATGTAACTGCGAGGCTCAGAAGAGCCCACACACTCGGCTCTTAACCCCAGTGTGCTGAAAGTGTCAAAACATGTTTTTCAGCAGAAATAAACATGTTTCTGCAAGTTTGGTCAACCCCATGTAACTTATGGGGCAGTAACAGCTCACTTTTCAAAACGTGTTTTTCAGCCCGAAATAAACGCGTTTTTTCAGACTTCAGAATTCCAATGTAACTGCAAGGCTCAGAAGAGCCCACACACTCAGGTCTTAACCCCAGTGTGCTGAAAGTGTCAAAACGTGTTTTTCAGCAGAAATAAACATGTTTCTGCAAGTTTGGTCAACCCCATGTAAGTTATGGGGCAGTAACAGCACACTTTTCAAAACGTGTTTTTCAGCCCGAAATAAACGCGTTTTTTCAGACAGCTGTGTCCCTATGTAACTGCAAGGCTCAGAAGAGCCCACACACTCAGCTCTTAACCCCAGTGTGCTGAATGTGTCAAAACGTGTTTTTCAGCAGAAATAAACATGTTTCTGCAAGTTTGGTCAACCCCATGTAACTTATGGGGCAGTAACAGCTCACTTTTTAAAACGTGTTTTTCAGCCCGAAATAAACGCGTTTTTTCAGACTTCAGAATTCCAATGTAACTGCAAGGCTCAGAAGAGCCCACACACTCAGCTCTTAACCCCAGTGTGCAGAAAGTGCCAAAACGTGTTTTTCAGCAGAAATAAACATATTTCTGCAAGTTTGGTCAACCCCATGTAAGGTATGGGGCAGTAACAGCTCACTTTTCAAAACGTGTTTTTCAGCAGAAATAAACATGTTTCTGCAAGTTGGGTCAACCCCATGTAAGGTATGGGGCAGTAACAGCTCACTTTTCAAAACGTGTTTTTCAGCCCGAAATAAACACGTTTTTTCAGACAGCTGTATCCCTATGTAACTGCAAGGCTCAGAAGAGCCCACACACTCAGGTCTTAACCCCAGTGTGCTGAAAGTGTCAAAACATGTTTTTCAGCAGAAATAAACATGTTTCTGCAAATTTGGTCAACCCCATGTAACTTATGGGGCAGTAACAGCTCACTTTTCAAAACGTGTTTTTCAGCCCGAAATAAACGCGTTTTTTCAGACTTCAGAATTCCAATGTAACTGCAAGGCTCAGAAGAGCCCACACACTCAGGTCTTAACCCCAGTGTGCTGAAAGTGTCAAAACGTGTTTTTCAGCAGAAATAAACATGTTTCTGCAAGTTTGGTCAACCCCATGTAACTTATGGGGCAGTAACAGCACACTTTTCAAAACGTGTTTTTCAGCCCGAAATAAACGTGTTTTTTCAGACAGCTGTGTCCCTATGTAACTGCAAGGCTCAGAAGAGCCCACACACTCAGCTCTTAACCCCAGTGTGCTGAATGTGTCAAGACGTGTTTTTCAGCAGAAATAAACATGTTTCTGCAAGTTTGGTCAACCCCATGTAACTTATGGGGCAGTAACAGCTCACTTTTCAAAACGTGTTTTTCAGCCCGAAATAAACGCGTTTTTTCAGACTTCAGAATTCCAATGTAACTGCAAGGCTCAGAAGAGCCCACACACTCAGCTCTTAACCCCAGTGTGCTGAAAGTGTCAAAACGTGTTTTTCAGCAGAAATAAACATGTTTCTGCAAGTTTGGTCAACCCCATGTAACTTATGGGGCAGTAACAGCACACTTTTCAAAACGTGTTTTTCAGCCCGAAATAAACGTGTTTTTTCAGACAGCTGTGTCCCTATGTAACTGCAAGGCTCAGAAGAGCCCACACACTCAGCTCTTAACCCCAGTGTGCAGAAAGTGCCAAAACGTGTTTTTCAGCAGAAATAAACATGTTTCTGCAAGTTTGGTCAACCCCATATAAGTTATGGGGCAGTAACAGCAGACTTTTCAAAACGTGTTTTTCAGCCCGAAATAAACGCGTTTTTTCAGACAGCTGTATCCCTATGTAACTGCAAGGCTCAGAAGAGCCCACACACTCAGGTCTTAACCTCAGTGTGCTGAAAGTGTCAAAACGTGTTTTTCAGCAGAAATAAACATGTTTCTGCAAGTTTGGTCACCCCCATGTAAGTTATGGGGCAGTAACAGCACACTTTTCAAAACGTGTTTTTCAGCCCGAAATAAACGTGTTTTTTCAGACAGCTGTATCCTTATGTAACTGCAAGGCTCAGAAGAGCGTACACACTCAGGTCTTAACCCCAGTGTGATAAAAGTGTCAAAACGTGTTTTTCAGCAGAAATAAACATGTTTCTGCAAGTTTGGTCAACCCCATGTAAGTTATGGGGCAGTAACAGCACACTTTTCAAAATGTGTTTTTCAGCCCGAAATAAACGCGTTTTTTCAGGCAGCTGTATCCCTATGTAACTGCAAGGCTCAGAAGAGCCCCACACTCAGCTCTTAACCCCAGTGTGCTGAATGTGTCAAAACGTGTTTTTCAGCAGAAATAAACATGTTTCTGCAAGTTTGGTCACTCCCATGTAAGTTATGGGGCAGTAACAGCTCACTTTTCAAAACGTGTTTTTCAGCCCGAAATAAACGCGTTTTTTCAGACAGCTGTATCCCTATGTAACTGCAAGGCTCAGAAGAGCCCACACACTCAGCTCTTAACCCCAGTGTGCTGAATGTGTCAAAATGTGTTTTTCAGCAGAAATAAACATCTTTATGCAAGTTTGGTCAACCCCATGTAAGTTATGGGGCAGTAACAGCACACTTTTCAAACCGTGTTTTTCAGCCCGAAATAAACGCGTTTTTTCAGACAGCTGTATCCCTATGTAACTGCAAGGCTCAGAAGAGCCCACACACTCAGCTTTTAACACCAGTGTGCAGAAAGTGCCAAAACGTGTTTTTCAGCAGAAATAAACATGTTTCTGCAAGTTTGGTCAACCCCATGTAAGGTATGGGGCAGTAACAGCTCACTTTTCAAAACGTGTTTTTCAGCCCGAAATAAACACGTTTTTTCAGACAGCTGTATCCCTATGTAACTGCAAGGCTCAGAAGAGCCCACACACTCAGGTCTTAACCCCAGTGTGCTGAAAGTGTCAAAACATGTTTTTCAGCAGAAATAAACATGTTTCTGCAAGTTTGGTCAACCCCATGTAACTTATGGGGCAGTAACAG
Organism: Lepisosteus oculatus; assembly: GCF_040954835.1. Lineage (NCBI taxonomy): Eukaryota > Metazoa > Chordata > Actinopteri > Semionotiformes > Lepisosteidae > Lepisosteus > Lepisosteus oculatus. Next base: position 452,928 of record NW_027168434.1, on the reverse strand, counting down.
CTCACTTTTCAAAACGTGTTTTTCAGCCCGAAATAAACGCGTTTTTTCAGACTTCAGAATTCCAATGTAACTGCAAGGCTCAGAAGAGCCCACACACTCAGCTCTTAACCCCAGTGTGCTGAAAGTGTCAAAACGTGTTTTTCAGCAGAAATAAACATGTTTCTGCAAGTTTGGTCAACCCCATGTAACTTATGGGGCAGTAACAGCACACTTTTCAAAACGTGTTTTTCAGCCCGAAATAAACGTGTTTTTTCAGACAGCTGTGTCCCTATGTAACTGCAAGGCTCAGAAGAGCCCACACACTCAGCTCTTAACCCCAGTGTGCAGAAAGTGCCAAAACGTGTTTTTCAGCAGAAATAAACATGTTTCTGCAAGTTTGGTCAACCCCATATAAGTTATGGGGCAGTAACAGCAGACTTTTCAAAACGTGTTTTTCAGCCCGAAATAAACGCGTTTTTTCAGACAGCTGTATCCCTATGTAACTGCAAGGCTCAGAAGAGCCCACACACTCAGGTCTTAACCTCAGTGTGCTGAAAGTGTCAAAACGTGTTTTTCAGCAGAAATAAACATGTTTCTGCAAGTTTGGTCACCCCCATGTAAGTTATGGGGCAGTAACAGCACACTTTTCAAAACGTGTTTTTCAGCCCGAAATAAACGTGTTTTTTCAGACAGCTGTATCCTTATGTAACTGCAAGGCTCAGAAGAGCGTACACACTCAGGTCTTAACCCCAGTGTGATAAAAGTGTCAAAACGTGTTTTTCAGCAGAAATAAACATGTTTCTGCAAGTTTGGTCAACCCCATGTAAGTTATGGGGCAGTAACAGCACACTTTTCAAAATGTGTTTTTCAGCCCGAAATAAACGCGTTTTTTCAGGCAGCTGTATCCCTTTGTAACTGCAAGGCTCAGAAGAGCCCCACACTCAGCTCTTAACCCCAGTGTGCTGAATGTGTCAAAACGTGTTTTTCAGCAGAAATAAACATGTTTCTGCAAGTTTGGTCACTCCCATGTAAGTTATGGGGCAGTAACAGCTCACTTTTCAAAACGTGTTTTTCAGCCCGAAATAAACGCGTTTTTTCAGACAGCTGTATCCCTATGTAACTGCAAGGCTCAGAAGAGCCCACACACTCAGCTCTTAACCCCAGTGTGCTGAATGTGTCAAAATGTGTTTTTCAGCAGAAATAAACATGTTTATGCAAGTTTGGTCAACCCCATGTAAGTTATGGGGCAGTAACAGCACACTTTTCAAACCGTGTTTTTCAGCCCGAAATAAACGCGTTTTTTCAGACAGCTGTATCCCTATGTAACTGCAAGGCTCAGAAGAGCCCACACACTCAGCTTTTAACACCAGTGTGCAGAAAGTGCCAAAACGTGTTTTTCAGCAGAAATAAACATGTTTCTGCAAGTTTGGTCAACCCCATGTAAGGTATGGGGCAGTAACAGCTCACTTTTCAAAACGTGTTTTTCAGCCCGAAATAAACACGTTTTTTCAGACAGCTGTATCCCTATGTAACTGCAAGGCTCAGAAGAGCCCACACACTCAGGTCTTAACCCCAGTGTGCTGAAAGTGTCAAAACATGTTTTTCAGCAGAAATAAACATGTTTCTGCAAGTTTGGTCAACCCCATGTAACTTATGGGGCAGTAACAGCTCACTTTTCAAAACGTGTTTTTCAGCCCGAAATAAACGCGTTTTTTCAGACTTCAGAATTCCAATGTAACTGCAAGGCTCAGAAGAGCCCACACACTCAGGTCTTAACCCCAGTGTGCTGAAAGTGTCAAAACGTGTTTTTCAGCAGAAATAAACATGTTTCTGCAAGTTTGGTCAACCCCATGTAACTTATGGGGCAGTAACAGCACACTTTTCAAAACGTGTTTTTCAGCCCGAAATAAACGTGTTTTTTCAGACAGCTGTGTCCCTATGTAACTGCAAGGCTCAGAAGAGCCCACACACTCAGCTCTTAACCCCAGTGTGCTGAATGTGTCAAGACGTGTTTTTCAGCAGAAATAAACATGTTTCTGCAAGTTTGGTCAACCCCATGTAACTTATGGGGCAGTAACAGCTCACTTTTCAAAACGTGTTTTTCAGCCCGAAATAAACGCGTTTTTTCAGACTTCAGAATTCCAATGTAACTGCAAGGCTCAGAAGAGCCCACACACTCAGCTCTTAACCCCAGTGTGCTGAAAGTGTCAAAACGTGTTTTTCAGCAGAAATAAACATGTTTCTGCAAGTTTGGTCAACCCCATGTAACTTATGGGGCAGTAACAGCACACTTTTCAAAACGTGTTTTTCAGCCCGAAATAAAAGTGTTTTTTCAGACAGCTGTGTCCCTATGTAACTGCAAGGCTCAGAAGAGCCCACACACTCAGCTCTTAACCCCAGTGTGCAGAAAGTGCCAAAACGTGTTTTTCAGCAGAAATAAACATGTTTCTGCAAGTTTGGTCAACCCCATATAAGTTATGGGGCAGTAACAGCAGACTTTTCAAAACGTGTTTTTCAGCCCGAAATAAACGCGTTTTTTCAGACAGCTGTATCCCTATGTAACTGCAAGGCTCAGAAGAGCCCACACACTCAGGTCTTAACCTCAGTGTGCTGAAAGTGTCAAAACGTGTTTTTCAGCAGAAATAAACATGTTTCTGCAAGTTTGGTCACCCCCATGTAAGTTATGGGGCAGTAACAGCACACTTTTCAAAACGTGTTTTTCAGCCCGAAATAAACGCGTTTTTTCAGACAGCTGTACCCCTATGTAACTGCAAGGCTCAGAAGAGCGTACACACTCAGGTCTTAACCCCAGTGTGATAAAAGTGTCAAATCGTGTTTTTCAGCAGAAATAAACATGTTTCTGCAAGTTTGGTCAACCCCATGTAAGTTATGGGGCAGTAACAGCACACTTTTCAAAACGTGTTTTTCAGCCCGAAATAAACGCGTTTTTTCAGACTTCAGAATTGCAATATAACTGCGAGGCTCAGAAGAGCCCACACACTCGGCTCTTAACCCCAGTGTGCTGAAAGTGTCAAAACATGTTTTTCAGCAGAAATAAACATGTTTCTGCAAGTTTGGTCAACCCCATGTAACTTATGGGGCAGTAACAGCTCACTTTTCAAAACGTGTTTTTCAGCCCGAAATAAACGCGTTTTTTCAGACAGCTGTATCCCTATGTAACTGCAAGGCTCAGAAGAGCCCACACACTCAGGTCTTAACCTCAGTGTGCTGAAAGTGTCAAAACGTGTTTTTCAGCAGAAATAAACATGTTTCTGCAAGTTTGGTCACCCCCATGTAAGTTATGGGGCAGTAACAGCACACTTTTCAAAACGTGTTTTTCAGCCCGAAATAAACGTGTTTTTTCAGACAGCTGTATCCTTATGTAACTGCAAGGCTCAGAAGAGCGTACACACTCAGGTCTTAACCCCAGTGTGATAAAAGTGTCAAAACGTGTTTTTCAGCAGAAATAAACATGTTTCTGCAAGTTTGGTCAACCCCATGTAAGTTATGGGGCAGTAACAGCTCACTTTTCAAAATGTGTTTTTCAGCCCGAAATAAACGCGTTTTTTCAGGCAGCTGTATCCCTATGTAACTGCAAGGCTCAGAAGAGCCCCACACTCAGCTCTTAACCCCAGTGTGCTGAATGTGTCAAAACGTGTTTTTCAGCAGAAATAAACATGTTTCTGCAAGTTTGGTCACTCCCATGTAAGTTATGGGGCAGTAACAGCTCACTTTTCAAAACGTGTTTTTCAGCCCGAAATAAACGCGTTTTTTCAGACAGCTGTATCCCTATGTAACTGCAAGGCTCAGAAGAGCCCACACACTCAGCTCTTAACCCCAGTGTGCTGAATGTGTCAAAATGTGTTTTTCAGCAGAAATAAACATGTTTATGCAAGTTTGGTCAACCCCATGTAAGTTATGGGGCAGTAACAGCACACTTTTCAAACCGTGTTTTTCAGCCCGAAATAAACGCGTTTTTTCAGACAGCTGTATCCCTATGTAACTGCAAGGCTCAGAAGAGCCCACACACTCAGCTTTTAACACCAGTGTGCAGAAAGTGCCAAAACGTGTTTTTCAGCAGAAATAAACATGTTTCTGCAAGTTTGGTCAACCCCATGTAAGTTATGGGGCAGTAATGGCACACTTTTAAAAACGTGTTTTTCAGCCCGAAATAAACGCGTTTTTTCAGACAGCTGTATCCCTATGTAACTGCAAGGCTCAGAAGAGCCCACACACTCAGCTCTTAACCCCAGTGTGCTGAAAGTGTCAAAACGTGTTTTTCAGCAGAAATAAACATGTTTCTGCAAGTTTGGTCAACCCCATGTAACTTATGGGGCAGTAACAGCTCACTTTTCAAAACGTTTTTTTCAGCCCGAAATAAACGCGTTTTTTCAGACTTCAGAATTCCAATGTAACTGCAAGGCTCAGATGAGCCCACACACTCAGGTCTTAACCCCAGTGTGCTGAAAGTGTCAGAACGTGTTTTTCAGCAGAAATAAACATGTTTCTGCAAGTTTAGTCAACCCCATGTAACTTATGGGGCAGTAACAGCTCACTTTTCAAAACGTGTTTTTCAGCCCGAAATAAACGCGTTTTTTCAGACTTCAGAATTCCAATGTAACTGCAAGGCTCAGAAGAGCCTGCACACTCAGGTCTTAACCCCAGTGTGATGAAAGTGTCAAATCATGTTTTTCAGCAGAAATAAACATGTTTCTGCAAGTTTGGTCAACCCCATGTAAGTTATGGGGCAGTAACAGCACACTTTTCAAAACGTGTTTTTCAGCCCGAAATAAACGTGTTTTTTCAGACAGCTGTATCCCTATGTAACTGCAAGGCTCAGAAGAGCCCACACACTCAGCTCTTAACCCCAGTGTGCTGAAAGTGTCAAAACTTGTTTTTCAGCAGAAATAAACATGTTTCTGCAAGTTTGGTCAACCCCATGTAACTTATGGGGCAGTAACAGCTCACTTTTCAAAACGTTTTTTTCAGCCCGAAATAAACGCGTTTTTTCAGACTTCAGTTTCCCAATGTAAGTGCAAGGCTCAGAAGAGCCCACACACTCAGCTCTTAAAACCAGTGTGCTGAAAGTGTCAGAACGTGTTTTTCAGAAGAAATAAACATGTTTCTGCAAGTTTGGTCAACCCCATGTAAGTTATGGGGCAGTAACAGCACACTTTTCAAAACGTGTTTTTCAGCCCGAAATAAACGCGTTTTTTCAGACTTCAGAATTCCAATGTAACTGCAAGGCTCAGAAGAGCCCACACACTCAGCTCTTAACCCCAGTGTGCTGAAAGTGTCAGAACGTGTTTTTCAGCAGAAATAAACATGTTTCTGCAAGTTTGGTCATCCCCATGTAAGTTATGTGGCAGTAATGGCACACTTTTCAAAACGTGTTTTTCAGCCCGAAATAAACGCGTTTTTTCAGACTTCAGAATTCCAATGTAACTGCAAGGCTCAGAAGAGCCCACACACTCAGCTCTTAACCCCAGTGTGCTGAAAGTGTCAGAACGTGTTTTTCAGCAGAAATCAACATGTTTCTGCAAGTTTGGTCAACCCCATGTAACTTATGGGGCAGTAACAGCTCACTTTTCAAAACGTGTTTTTCAGCCCGAAATAAACGCGTTTTTTCAGACAGCTGTATCCCTATGTAACTGCAAAGCTCAGAAGAGCCCACACACTCAGGTCTTAACCTCGGTGTGCTGAAAGTGTCAAAACGTGTTTTTCAGCAGAAATAAACATGTTTCTGCAAGTTTGGTCACCCCCATGTAAGTTATGGGGCAGTAACAGCACACTTTTCAAAACGTGTTTTTCAGCCCGAAATAAACGCGTTTTTTCAGACAGCTGTATCCCTATGTAACTGCAAGGCTCAGAAGAGCGTACACACTCAGGTCTTAACCCCAGTGTGATAAAAGTGTCAAAACGTTTTTTTCAGCAGAAATAAACATGTTTCTGCAAGTTTGGTCAACCCCATGTAAGTTATGGGGCAGTAACAGCACACTTTTCAAAACGTGTTTTTCAGCCCGAAATAAACGCGTTTTTTCAGGCAGCTGTATCCCTATGTAACTGCAAGGCTCAGAAGACCCCACACACTCAGCTCTTAACCCCAGTGTGCTGAATGTGTCAAAACGTGTTTTTCAGCAGAAATAAACATGTTTCTGCAAGTTTGGTCACCCCCATGTAAGTTATGGGGCAGTAACAGCTCACTTTTCAAAACATGTTTTTCAGCCCGAAATAAACGCGTTTTTTCAGACTTCACAATTCCAATGTAACTGCAAGGCTCAGAAGAGCCCACACACTCAGCTCTTAACCCCAGTGTGCTGAAAGTGTCAAAACGTGTTTTTCAGCAGAAATAAACATGTTTCTGCAAGTTTGGTCAACCCCATGTAACTTATGGGGCAGTAACAGCTCACTTTTCAAAACGTGTTTTTCAGCCCGAAATAAACGCGTTTTTTCAGACTTCAGAATTCCAATGTAACTGCAAGGCTCAGAAGAGCCCACACACTCAGGTCTTAACCCCAGTGTGCTGAAAGTGTCAAAACGTGTTTTTCAGCAGAAATAAACATGTTTCTGCAAGTTTGGTCAACCCCATGTAACTTATGGGGCAGTAACAGCTCACTTTTCAAAACGTGTTTTTCAGCCCGAAATAAACGCGTTTTTTCAGACTTCAGAATTCCAATGTAACTGCAAGGCTCAGAAGAGCCCACACACTCAGGTCTTAACCCCAGTGTGCTGAAAGTGTCAAAACGTGTTTTTCAGCAGAAATAAACATGTTTCTGCAAGTTTGGTCAACCCCATGTAACTTATGGGGCAGTAACAGCACACTTTTCAAAACGTGTTTTTCAGCCCGAAATAAACGTGTTTTTTCAGACAGCTGTGTCCCTATGTAACTGCAAGGCTCAGAAGAGCCCACACACTCAGCTCTTAACCCCAGTGTGCTGAAAGTGTCAAAACGTGTTTTTCAGCAGAAATAAACATGTTTCTGCAAGTTTGGTCAACCCCATGTAACTTATGGGGCAGTAACAGCTCACTTTTCAAAACGTTTTTTTCAGCCCGAAATAAACGCGTTTTTTCAGACTTCAGTTTCCCAATGTAAGTGCAAGGCTCAGAAGAGCCCACACACTCAGCTCTTAAAACCAGTGTGCTGAAAGTGTCAGAACGTGTTTTTCAGAAGAAATAAACATGTTTCTGCAAGTTTGGTCAACCCCATGTAAGTTATGGGGCAGTAACAGCACACTTTTCAAAACGTGTTTTTCAGCCCGAAATAAACGCGTTTTTTCAGACTTCAGAATTCCAATGTAACTGCAAGGCTCAGAAGAGCCCACACACTCAGCTCTTAACCCCAGTGTGCTGAAAGTGTCAGAACGTGTTTTTCAGCAGAAATAAACATGTTTCTGCAAGTTTGGTCATCCCCATGTAAGTTATGTGGCAGTAATGGCACACTTTTCAAAACGTGTTTTTCAGCCCGAAATAAACGCGTTTTTTCAGACTTCAGAATTCCAATGTAACTGCAAGGCTCAGAAGAGCCCACACACTCAGCTCTTAACCCCAGTGTGCTGAAAGTGTCAGAACGTGTTTTTCAGCAGAAATCAACATGTTTCTGCAAGTTTGGTCAACCCCATGTAACTTATGGGGCAGTAACAGCTCACTTTTCAAAACGTGTTTTTCAGCCCGAAATAAACGCGTTTTTTCAGACAGCTGTATCCCTATGTAACTGCAAAGCTCAGAAGAGCCCACACACTCAGGTCTTAACCTCGGTGTGCTGAAAGTGTCAAAACGTGTTTTTCAGCAGAAATAAACATGTTTCTGCAAGTTTGGTCACCCCCATGTAAGTTATGGGGCAGTAACAGCACACTTTTCAAAACGTGTTTTTCAGCCCGAAATAAACGCGTTTTTTCAGACAGCTGTATCCCTATGTAACTGCAAGGCTCAGAAGAGCGTACACACTCAGGTCTTAACCCCAGTGTGATAAAAGTGTCAAAACGTTTTTTTCAGCAGAAATAAACATGTTTCTGCAAGTTTGGTCAACCCCATGTAAGTTATGGGGCAGTAACAGCACACTTTTCAAAACGTGTTTTTCAGCCCGAAATAAACGCGTTTTTTCAGGCAGCTGTATCCCTATGTAACTGCAAGGCTCAGAAGACCCCACACACTCAGCTCTTAACCCCAGTGTGCTGAATGTGTCAAAACGTGTTTTTCAGCAGAAATAAACATGTTTCTGCAAGTTTGGTCACCCCCATGTAAGTTATGGGGCAGTAACAGCTCACTTTTCAAAACATGTTTTTCAGCCCGAAATAAACGCGTTTTTTCAGACTTCACAATTCCAATGTAACTGCAAGGCTCAGAAGAGCCCACACACTCAGCTCTTAACCCCAGTGTGCAGAAAGTGCCAAAACGTGTTTTTCAGCAGAAATAAACATGTTTCTGCAAGTTTGGTCAACCCCATGTAAGTTATGGGGCAGTAACAGCACACTTTTCAAAACGTGTTTTTCAGCCCGAAATAAACGCGTTTTTTCAGACAGCTGTATCCCTATGTAACTGCAAGGCTCAGAAGAGCCCACACACTCAGGTCTTAACCCCAGTGTGCTGAAAGTGTCAAAACGTGTTTTTCAGCAGAAATAAACATGTTTCTGCAAGTTTGGTCAACCCCATGTAACTTATGGGGCAGTAACAGCTCACTTTTCAAAACGTTTTTTTCAGCCCGAAATAAACGCGTTTTTTCAGACTTCAGAATTCCAATGTAACTGCAAGGCTCAGAAGAGCCCACACACTCAGGTCTTAACCCCAGTGTGCTGAAAGTGTCAAAACGTGTTTTTCAGCAGAAATAAACATGTTTCTGCAAGTTTGGTCAACCCCATGTAACTTATGGGGCAGTAACAGCTCACTTTTCAAAACGTGTTTTTCAGCCCGAAATAAACGCGTTTTTTCAGACTTCAGAATTCCAATGTAACTGCAAGGCTCAGAAGAGCCCACACACTCAGGTCTTAACCCCAGTGTGCTGAAAGTGTCAAAACGTGTTTTTCAGCAGAAATAAACATGTTTCTGCAAGTTTGGTCAACCCCATGTAACTTATGGGGCAGTAACAGCACACTTTTCAAAACGTATTTTTCAGCCCGAAATAAACGTGTTTTTTCAGACAGCTGTGTCCCTATGTAACTGCAAGGCTCAGAAGAGCCCACACACTCAGCTCTTAACCCCAGTGTGCTGAATGTGTCAAGACGTGTTTTTCAGCAGAAATAAACATGTTTCTGCAAGTTTGGTCAACCCCATGTAACTTATGGGGCAGTAACAGCTCACTTTTCAAAACGTGTTTTTCAGCCCGAAATAAACGCGTTTTTTCAGACTTCAGAATTCCAATGTAACTGCAAGGCTCAGAAGAGCCCACACACTCAGGTCTTAACCCCAGTGTGCTGAAAGTGTCAAAACGTGTTTTTCAGCAGAAATAAACATGTTTCTGCAAGTTTGGTCAACCCCATGTAACTTATGGGGCAGTAACAGCTCACTTTTCAAAACGTGTTTTTCAGCCCGAAATAAACGCGTTTTTTCAGACTTCAGAATTCCAATGTAACTGCAAGGCTCAGAAGAGCCCACACACTCAGGTCTTAACCCCAGTGTGCTGAAAGTGTCAAAACGTGTTTTTCAGCAGAAATAAACATGTTTCTGCAAGTTTGGTCAACCCCATGTAACTTATGGGGCAGTAACAGCTCACTTTTCAAAACGTGTTTTTCAGCCCGAAATAAACGCGTTTTTTCAGACTTCAGAATTCCAATGTAACTGCAAGGCTCAGAAGAGCCCACACACTCAGGTCTTAACCCCAGTGTGCTGAAAGTGTCAAAACGTGTTTTTCAGCAGAAATAAACATGTTTCTGCAAGTTTGGTCAACCCCATGTAACTTATGGGGCAGTAACAGCACACTTTTCAAAACGTGTTTTTCAGCCCGAAATAAACGTGTTTTTTCAGACAGCTGTGTCCCTATGTAACTGCAAGGCTCAGAAGAGCCCACACACTCAGCTCTTAACCCCAGTGTGCTGAATGTGTCAAGACGTGTTTTTCAGCAGAAATAAACATGTTTCTGCAAGTTTGGTCAACCCCATGTAACTTATGGGGCAGTAACAGCTCACTTTTCAAAACGTGTTTTTCAGCCCGAAATAAACGCGTTTTTTCAGACTTCAGAATTCCAATGTAACTGCAAGGCTCAGAAGAGCCCACACACTCAGCTCTTAACCCCAGTGTGCTGAAAGTGTCAAAACGTGTTTTTCAGCAGAAATAAACATGTTTCTGCAAGTTTGGTCAACCCCATGTAACTTATGGGGCAGTAACAGCACACTTTTCAAAACGTGTTTTTCAGCCCGAAATAAACGTGTTTTTTCAGACAGCTGTGTCCCTATGTAACTGCAAGGCTCAGAAGAGCCCACACACTCAGCTCTTAACCCCAGTGTGCTGAAAGTGTCAGAACGTGTTTTTCAGCAGAAATCAACATGTTTCTGCAAGTTTGGTCAACCCCATGTAACTTATGGGGCAGTAACAGCTCACTTTTCAAAACGTGTTTTTCAGCCCGAAATAAACGCGTTTTTTCAGACAGCTGTATCCCTATGTAACTGCAAAGCTCAGAAGAGCCCACACACTCAGGTCTTAACCTCGGTGTGCTGAAAGTGTCAAAACGTGTTTTTCAGCAGAAATAAACATGTTTCTGCAAGTTTGGTCACCCCCATGTAAGTTATGGGGCAGTAACAGCACACTTTTCAAAACGTGTTTTTCAGCCCGAAATAAACGCGTTTTTTCAGACAGCTGTATCCCTATGTAACTGCAAGGCTCAGAAGAGCGTACACACTCAGGTCTTAACCCCAGTGTGATAAAAGTGTCAAAACGTTTTTTTCAGCAGAAATAAACATGTTTCTGCAAGTTTGGTCAACCCCATGTAAGTTATGGGGCAGTAACAGCACACTTTTCAAAACGTGTTTTTCAGCCCGAAATAAACGCGTTTTTTCAGGCAGCTGTATCCCTATGTAACTGCAAGGCTCAGAAGACCCCACACACTCAGCTCTTAACCCCAGTGTGCTGAATGTGTCAAAACGTGTTTTTCAGCAGAAATAAACATGTTTCTGCAAGTTTGGTCACCCCCATGTAAGTTATGGGGCAGTAACAGCTCACTTTTCAAAACATGTTTTTCAGCCCGAAATAAACGCGTTTTTTCAGACTTCACAATTCCAATGTAACTGCAAGGCTCAGAAGAGCCCACACACTCAGCTCTTAACCCCAGTGTGCAGAAAGTGCCAAAACGTGTTTTTCAGCAGAAATAAACATGTTTCTGCAAGTTTGGTCAACCCCATGTAAGTTATGGGGCAGTAACAGCACACTTTTCAAAACGTGTTTTTCAGCCCGAAATAAACGCGTTTTTTCAGACAGCTGTATCCCTATGTAACTGCAAGGCTCAGAAGAGCCCACACACTCAGGTCTTAACCCCAGTGTGCTGAAAGTGTCAAAACGTGTTTTTCAGCAGAAATAAACATGTTTCTGCAAGTTTGGTCAACCCCATGTAACTTATGGGGCAGTAACAGCTCACTTTTCAAAACGTTTTTTTCAGCCCGAAATAAACGCGTTTTTTCAGACTTCAGAATTCCAATGTAACTGCAAGGCTCAGAAGAGCCCACACACTCAGGTCTTAACCCCAGTGTGCTGAAAGTGTCAAAACGTGTTTTTCAGCAGAAATAAACATGTTTCTGCAAGTTTGGTCAACCCCATGTAACTTATGGGGCAGTAACAGCTCACTTTTCAAAACGTGTTTTTCAGCCCGAAATAAACGCGTTTTTTCAGACTTCAGAATTCCAATGTAACTGCAAGGCTCAGAAGAGCCCACACACTCAGCTCTTAACCCCAGTGTGCTGAAAGTGTCAGAACGTGTTTTTCAGCAGAAATAAACATGTTTCTGCAAGTTTGGTCATCCCCATGTAAGTTATGTGGCAGTAATGGCACACTTTTCAAAACGTGTTTTTCAGCCCGAAATAAACGCGTTTTTTCAGACTTCAGAATTCCAATGTAACTGCAAGGCTCAGAAGAGCCCACACACTCAGCTCTTAACCCCAGTGTGCTGAAAGTGTCAGAACGTGTTTTTCAGCAGAAATCAACATGTTTCTGCAAGTTTGGTCAACCCCATGTAACTTATGGGGCAGTAACAGCTCACTTTTCAAAACGTGTTTTTCAGCCCGAAATAAACGCGTTTTTTCAGACAGCTGTATCCCTATGTAACTGCAAAGCTCAGAAGAGCCCACACACTCAGGTCTTAACCTCGGTGTGCTGAAAGTGTCAAAACGTGTTTTTCAGCAGAAATAAACATGTTTCTGCAAGTTTGGTCACCCCCATGTAAGTTATGGGGCAGTAACAGCACACTTTTCAAAACGTGTTTTTCAGCCCGAAATAAACGCGTTTTTTCAGACAGCTGTATCCCTATGTAACTGCAAGGCTCAGAAGAGCGTACACACTCAGGTCTTAACCCCAGTGTGATAAAAGTGTCAAAACGTTTTTTTCAGCAGAAATAAACATGTTTCTGCAAGTTTGGTCAACCCCATGTAAGTTATGGGGCAGTAACAGCACACTTTTCAAAACGTGTTTTTCAGCCCGAAATAAACGCGTTTTTTCAGGCAGCTGTATCCCTATGTAACTGCAAGGCTCAGAAGACCCCACACACTCAGCTCTTAACCCCAGTGTGCTGAATGTGTCAAAACGTGTTTTTCAGCAGAAATAAACATGTTTCTGCAAGTTTGGTCACCCCCATGTAAGTTATGGGGCAGTAACAGCTCACTTTTCAAAACATGTTTTTCAGCCCGAAATAAACGCGTTTTTTCAGACTTCACAATTCCAATGTAACTGCAAGGCTCAGAAGAGCCCACACACTCAGCTCTTAACCCCAGTGTGCAGAAAGTGCCAAAACGTGTTTTTCAGCAGAAATAAACATGTTTCTGCAAGTTTGGTCAACCCCATGTAAGTTATGGGGCAGTAACAGCACACTTTTCAAAACGTGTTTTTCAGCCCGAAATAAACGCGTTTTTTCAGACAGCTGTATCCCTATGTAACTGCAAGGCTCAGAAGAGCCCACACACTCAGGTCTTAACCCCAGTGTGCTGAAAGTGTCAAAACGTGTTTTTCAGCAGAAATAAACATGTTTCTGCAAGTTTGGTCAACCCCATGTAACTTATGGGGCAGTAACAGCTCACTTTTCAAAACGTGTTTTTCAGCCCGAAATAAACGCGTTTTTTCAGACTTCAGAATTCCAATGTAACTGCAAGGCTCAGAAGAGCCCACACACTCAGGTCTTAACCCCAGTGTGCTGAAAGTGTCAAAACGTGTTTTTCAGCAGAAATAAACATGTTTCTGCAAGTTTGGTCAACCCCATGTAACTTATGGGGCAGTAACAGCTCACTTTTCAAAACGTGTTTTTCAGCCCGAAATAAACGCGTTTTTTCAGACTTCAGAATTCCAATGTAACTGCAAGGCTCAGAAGAGCCCACACACTCAGGTCTTAACCCCAGTGTGCTGAAAGTGTCAAAACGTGTTTTTCAGCAGAAATAAACATGTTTCTGCAAGTTTGGTCAACCCCATGTAACTTATGGGGCAGTAACAGCACACTTTTCAAAACGTGTTTTTCAGCCCGAAATAAACGTGTTTTTTCAGACAGCTGTGTCCCTATGTAACTGCAAGGCTCAGAAGAGCCCACACACTCAGCTCTTAACCCCAGTGTGCTGAATGTGTCAAGACGTGTTTTTCAGCAGAAATAAACATGTTTCTGCAAGTTTGGTCAACCCCATGTAACTTATGGGGCAGTAACAGCTCACTTTTCAAAACGTGTTTTTCAGCCCGAAATAAACGCGTTTTTTCAGACTTCAGAATTCCAATGTAACTGCAAGGCTCAGAAGAGCCCACACACTCAGGTCTTAACCCCAGTGTGCTGAAAGTGTCAAAACGTGTTTTTCAGCAGAAATAAACATGTTTCTGCAAGTTTGGTCAACCCCATGTAACTTATGGGGCAGTAACAGCACACTTTTCAAAACGTGTTTTTCAGCCCGAAATAAACGTGTTTTTTCAGACAGCTGTGTCCCTATGTAACTGCAAGGCTCAGAAGAGCCCACACACTCAGCTCTTAACCCCAGTGTGCTGAATGTGTCAAGACGTGTTTTTCAGCAGAAATAAACATGTTTCTGCAAGTTTGGTCAACCCCATGTAACTTATGGGGCAGTAACAGCTCACTTTTCAAAACGTGTTTTTCAGCCCGAAATAAACGCGTTTTTTCAGACTTCAGAATTCCAATGTAACTGCAAGGCTCAGAAGAGCCCACACACTCAGCTCTTAACCCCAGTGTGCTGAAAGTGTCAAAACGTGTTTTTCAGCAGAAATAAACATGTTTCTGCAAGTTTGGTCAACCCCATGTAACTTATGGGGCAGTAACAGCACACTTTTCAAAACGTGTTTTTCAGCCCGAAATAAACGTGTTTTTTCAGACAGCTGTGTCCCTATGTAACTGCAAGGCTCAGAAGAGCCCACACACTCAGCTCTTAACCCCAGTGTGCAGAAAGTGCCAAAACGTGTTTTTCAGCAGAAATAAACATGTTTCTGCAAGTTTGGTCAACCCCATATAAGTTATGGGGCAGTAACAGCAGACTTTTCAAAACGTGTTTTTCAGCCCGAAATAAACGCGTTTTTTCAGACAGCTGTATCCCTATGTAACTGCAAGGCTCAGAAGAGCCCACACACTCAGGTCTTAACCTCAGTGTGCTGAAAGTGTCAAAACGTGTTTTTCAGCAGAAATAAACATGTTTCTGCAAGTTTGGTCACCCCCATGTAAGTTATGGGGCAGTAACAGCACACTTTTCAAAACGTGTTTTTCAGCCCGAAATAAACGTGTTTTTTCAGACAGCTGTATCCATATGTAACTGCAAGGCTCAGAAGAGCGTACACACTCAGGTCTTAACCCCAGTGTGATAAAAGTGTCAAAACGTGTTTTTCAGCAGAAATAAACATGTTTCTGCAAGTTTGGTCAACCCCATGTAAGTTATGGGGCAGTAACAGCACACTTTTCAAAATGTGTTTTTCAGCCCGAAATAAACGCGTTTTTTCAGGCAGCTGTATCCCTATGTAACTGCAAGGCTCAGAAGAGCCCCACACTCAGCTCTTAACCCCAGTGTGCTGAATGTGTCAAAACGTGTTTTTCAGCAGAAATAAACATGTTTCTGCAAGTTTGGTCAACCCCATGTAAGTTATGGGGCAGTAACAGCACACTTTTCAAAACGTGTTTTTCAGCCCGAAATAAACGTGTTTTTTCAGACAGCTGTATCCCTATGTAACTGCAAGGCTCAGAAGAGCCCACACACTCAGCTCTTAACCCCAGTGTGCTGAAAGTGTCAAAACGTGTTTTTCAGCAGAAATAAACATGTTTCTGCAAGTTTGGTCAACCCCATGTAACTTATGGGGCAGTAACAGCTCACTTTTCAAAACGTTTTTTTCAGCCCGAAATAAACGCGTTTTTTCAGACTTCAGTTTCCCAATGTAAGTGCAAGGCTCAGAAGAGCCCACACACTCAGCTCTTAAAACCAGTGTGCTGAAAGTGTCAGAACGTGTTTTTCAGAAGAAATAAACATGTTTCTGCAAGTTTGGTCAACCCCATGTAAGTTATGGGGCAGTAACAGCACACTTTTCAAAACGTGTTTTTCAGCCCGAAATAAACGCGTTTTTTCAGACTTCAGAATTCCAATGTAACTGCAAGGCTCAGAAGAGCCCACACACTCAGCTCTTAACCCCAGTGTGCTGAAAGTGTCAGAACGTGTTTTTCAGCAAAAATAAACATGTTTCTGCAAGTTTGGTCATCCCCATGTAAGTTATGTGGCAGTAATGGCACACTTTTCAAAACGTGTTTTTCAGCCCGAAATAAACGCGTTTTTTCAGACTTCAGAATTCCAATGTAACTGCAAGGCTCAGAAGAGCCCACACACTCAGCTCTTAACCCCAGTGTGCTGAAAGTGTCAGAACGTGTTTTTCAGCAGAAATCAACATGTTTCTGCAAGTTTGGTCAACCCCATGTAACTTATGGGGCAGTAACAGCTCACTTTTCAAAACGTGTTTTTCAGCCCGAAATAAACGCGTTTTTTCAGACAGCTGTATCCCTATGTAACTGCAAGGCTCAGAAGAGCCCACACACTCAGGTCTTAACCTCAGTGTGCTGAAAGTGTCAAAACGTGTTTTTCAGCAGAAATAAACATGTTTCTGCAAGTTTGGTCACCCCCATGTAAGTTATGGGGCAGTAACAGCACACTTTTCAAAACGTGTTTTTCAGCCCGAAATAAACGCGTTTTTTCAGACAGCTGTATCCCTATGTAACTGCAAGGCTCAGAAGAGCGTACACACTCAGGTCTTAACCCCAGTGTGATAAAAGTGTCAAAACGTTTTTTTCAGCAGAAATAAACATGTTTCTGCAAGTTTGGTCAACCCCATGTAAGTTATGGGGCAGTAACAGCACACTTTTCAAAACGTGTTTTTCAGCCCGAAATAAACGCGTTTTTTCAGGCAGCTGTATCCCTATGTAACTGCAAGGCTCAGAAGACCCCACACACTCAGCTCTTAACCCCAGTGTGCTGAATGTGTCAAAACGTGTTTTTCAGCAGAAATAAACATGTTTCTGCAAGTTTGGTCACCCCCATGTAAGTTATGGGGCAGTAACAGCTCACTTTTCAAAACGTGTTTTACAGCCCGAAATAAACGCGTTTTTTCAGACTTCACAATTCCAATGTAACTGCAAGGCTCAGAAGAGCCCACACACTCAGCTCTTAACCCCAGTGTGCAGAAAGTGCCAAAACGTGTTTTTCAGCAGAAATAAACATGTTTCTGCAAGTTTGGTCAACCCCATGTAAGTTATGGGGCAGTAACAGCACACTTTTCAAAACGTGTTTTTCAGCCCGAAATAAACGCGTTTTTTCAGACAGCTGTATCCCTATGTAACTGCAAGGCTCAGAAGAGCCCACACACTCAGGTCTTAACCCCAGTGTGCTGAAAGTGTCAAAACGTGTTTTTCAGCAGAAATAAACATGTTTCTGCAAGTTTGGTCAACCCCATGTAACTTATGGGGCAGTAACAGCACACTTTTCAAAACGTGTTTTTCAGCCCGAAATAAACGTGTTTTTTCAGACAGCTGTGTCCCTATGTAACTGCAAGGCTCAGAAGAGCCCACACACTCAGCTCTTAACCCCAGTGTGCTGAATGTGTCAAAACGTGTTTTTCAGCAGAAATAAACATGTTTCTGCAAGTTTGGTCAACCCCATGTAACTTATGGGGCAGTAACAGCTCACTTTTCAAAACGTGTTTTTCAGCCCGAAATAAACGCGTTTTTTCAGACTTCAGAATTCCAATGTAACTGCAAGGCTCAGAAGAGCCCACACACTCAGCTCTTAACCCCAGTGTGCAGAAAGTGCCAAAACGTGTTTTTCAGCAGAAATAAACATGTTTCTGCAAGTTTGGTCAACCCCATATAAGTTATGGGGCAGTAACAGCAGACTTTTCAAAACGTGTTTTTCAGCCCGAAATAAACGCGTTTTTTCAGACAGCTGTATCCCTATGTAACTGCAAGGCTCAGAAGAGCCCACACACTCAGGTCTTAACCTCAGTGTGCTGAAAGTGTCAAAACGTGTTTTTCAGCAGAAATAAACATGTTTCTGCAAGTTTGGTCACCCCCATGTAAGTTATGGGGCAGTAACAGCACACTTTTCAAAACGTGTTTTTCAGCCCGAAATAAACGCGTTTTTTCAGAGAGCTGTATCCCTATGTAACTACAAGGCTCAGAAGAGCGTACACACTCAGGTCTTAACCCCAGTGTGCTGAATGTGTCAAAACGTGTTTTTCAGCAGAAATAAACATGTTTCTGCAAGTTTGGTCACCCCCATGTAAGTTATGGGGCAGTAACAGCTCACTTTTCAAAACGTGTTTTTCAGCCCGAAATAAACGCGTTTTTTCAGACTTCAGAATTCCAATGTAACTGCAAGGCTCAGAAGAGCCCACACACTCAGCTCTTAACCCCAGTGTGCAGAAAGTGCCAAAACGTGTTTTTCAGCAGAAATAAACATGTTTCTGCAAGTTTGGTCAACCCCATGTAAGTTATGGGGCAGTAACAGCACACTTTTCAAAACGTGTTTTTCAGCCCGAAATAAACGCGTTTTTTCAGACAGCTGTATCCCTATGTAACTGCAAGGCTCAGAAGAGCCCACACACTCAGGTCTTAACCTCAGTGTGCTGAAAGTGTCAAAACGTGTTTTTCAGCAGAAATAAACATGTTTCTGCAAGTTTGGTCACCCCCATGTAAGTTATGGGGCAGTAACAGCACACTTTTCAAAACGTGTTTTTCAGCCCGAAATAAACGCGTTTTTCAGACAGCTGTATCCCTATGTAACTGCAAGGCTCAGAAGAGCCCACACACTCAGCTCTTAACCCCAGTGTGCTGAAAGTGTCAAAACGTGTTTTTCAGCAGAAATAAACATGTTTCTGCAAGTTTGGTCAACCCCATGTAACTTATGGGGCAGTAACAGCTCACTTTTCAAAACGTGTTTTTCAGCCTGAAATAAACTCATTTTTTCAGACTTCAGAATTCCAATGTAACTGCAAGGCTCAGAAGAGCCCACACACTCAGCTCTTAACCCCAGTGTGCAGAAAGTGCCAAAACGTGTTTTTCAGCAGAAATAAACATGTTTCTGCAAGTTTGGTCAACCCCATGTAAGTTATGGGGCAGTAACAGCACACTTTTCAAAACGTGTTTTTCAGCCCGAAATAAACGCGTTTTTTCAGACAGCTGTATCCCTATGTAACTGCAAGGCTCAGAAGAGCCCACACACTCAGGTCTTAACCTCAGTGTGCTGAAAGTGTCAAAACGTGTTTTTCAGCAGAAATAAACATGTTTCTGCAAGTTTGGTCACCCCCATGTAACTTATGGGGCAGTAACAGCTCACTTTTCAAAACGTGTTTTTCAGCCCGAAATAAACGCGTTTTTTCAGACAGCTGTATCCCGATGTAACTGCAAGTCTCAGAAGAGCACACACACTCAGGTCTTAACCCCAGTGTGCTGAATGTGTCAAAACGTGTTTTTCAGCAGAAATAAACATGTTTCTGCAAGTTTGGTCACCCCCATGTAAGTTATGGGGCAGTAACAGCACACTTTTCAAAACGTGTTTTTCAGCCCGAAATAAACGCGTTTTTTCAGACAGCTGTATCCCTATGTAACTGCAAGTCTCAGAAGAGCCCACACACTCAGCTCTTAACATCAGTGTGCAAAAAGTGCCAAAACGTGTTTTTCAGCAGAAATAAACATGTTTCTGCAAGTTTGGTCAACCCCATGTAAGTTATGGGGCAGTAACAGCACACTTTTCAAAACGTGTTTTTCAGCCCGAAATAAACGCGTTTTTTCAGACAGCTGTGTCCCTATGTAACTGCAAGGCTCAGAAGAGCCCACACACTCAGCTCTTAACCCCAGTGTGCAGAAAGTGCCAAAACGTGTTTTTCAGCAGAAATAAACATATTTCTGCAAGTTTGGTCAACCCCATGTAAGGTATGGGGCAGTAACAGCTCACTTTTCAAAACGTGTTTTTCAGCAGAAATAAACATGTTTCTGCAAGTTTGGTCAACCCCATGTAAGTAATGGGGCAGTAACAGCTCACTTTTCAAAACGTGTTTTTCAGCCCGAAATAAACGCGTTTTTTCAGACAGCTGTATCCCTATGTAACTGCAAGGCTCAGAAGAGCCCACACACTCAGCTCTTAACCCCAGTGTGCTGAATGTGTCAAAATGTGTTTTTCAGCAGAAATAAACATGTTTATGCAAGTTTGGTCAACCCCATGTAAGTTATGGGGCAGTAACAGCACACTTTTCAAACCGTGTTTTTCAGCCCGAAATAAACGCGTTTTTTCAGACAGCTGTATCCCTATGTAACTGCAAGGCTCAGAAGAGCCCACACACTCAGCTCTTAACCCCAGTGTGCTGAATGTGTCAAAATGTGTTTTTCAGCAGAAATAAACAAGTTTATGCAAGTTTGGTCAACCCCATGTAAGTTATGGGGCAGTAACAGCTCACTTTTCAAAACGTTTTTTTCAGCCCGAAATAAACGCGTTTTTTCAGACTTCAGAATTCCAATGTAACTGCAAGGCTCAGAAGAGCCCACACACTCAGGTCTTAACCCCAGTGTGCTGAAAGTGTCAGAACGTGTTTTTCAGCAGAAATAAACATGTTTCTGCAAGTTTGGTCACCCCCATGTAAGTTATGGGGCAGTAACAGCACACTTTTCAAAACGTGTTTTTCAGCCCGAAATAAACGCATTTTTCAGACTTCAGTTTCCCAATGTAAGTGCAAGGCTCAGAAGAGCCCACACACTCAGCTCTTAAAACCAGTGTGCTGAAAGTGTCAGAACGTGTTTTTCAGAAGAAATAAACATGTTTCTGCAAGTTTGGTCAACCCCATGTAAGTTATGGGGCAGTAACAGCACACTTTTCAAAACGTGTTTTTCAGCCCGAAATAAACGCGTTTTTTCAGACTTCAGAATTCCAATGTAACTGCAAGGCTCAGAAGAGCCCACACACTCAGCTCTTAACCCCAGTGTGCTGAAAGTGTCAGAACGTGTTTTTCAGCAGAAATAAACATGTTTCTGCAAGTTTGGTCATCCCCATGTAAGTTATGTGGCAGTAATGGCACACTTTTCAAAACGTGTTTTTCAGCCCGAAATAAACGCGTTTTTTCAGACTTCAGAATTCCAATGTAACTGCAAGGCTCAGAAGAGCCCACACACTCAGCTCTTAACCCCAGTGTGCTGAAAGTGTCAGAACGTGTTTTTCAGCAGAAATCAACATGTTTCTGCAAGTTTGGTCAACCCCATGTAACTTATGGGGCAGTAACAGCTCACTTTTCAAAACGTGTTTTTCAGCCCGAAATAAACGCGTTTTTTCAGACAGCTGTATCCCTATGTAACTGCAAGGCTCAGAAGAGCCCACACACTCAGGTCTTAACCTCAGTGTGCTGAAAGTGTCAAAACGTGTTTTTCAGCAGAAATAAACATGTTTCTGCAAGTTTGGTCACCCCCATGTAAGTTATGGGGCAGTAACAGCACACTTTTCAAAACGTGTTTTTCAGCCCGAAATAAACGCGTTTTTTCAGACAGCTGTATCCCTATGTAACTGCAAGGCTCAGAAGAGCGTACACACTCAGGTCTTAACCCCAGTGTGATAAAAGTGTCAAAACGTGTTTTTCAGCAGAAATAAACATGTTTCTGCAAGTTTGGTCAACCCCATGTAAGTTATGGGGCAGTAACAGCACACTTTTCAAAACGTGTTTTTCAGCCCGAAATAAACGCGTTTTTTCAGGCAGCTGTATCCCTATGTAACTACAGGGCTCAGAAGACCCCACACACTCAGCTCTTAACCCCAGTGTGCTGAATGTGTCAAAACGTGTTTTTCAGCAGAAATAAACATGTTTCTGCAAGTTTGGTCACCCCCATGTAAGTTATGGGGCAGTAACAGCTCACTTTTCAAAACGTGTTTTTCAGCCCGAAATAAACGCGTTTTTTCAGACTTCACAATTCCAATGTAACTGCAAGGCTCAGAAGAGCCCACACACTCAGCTCTTAACCCCAGTGTGCAGAAAGTGCCAAAACGTGTTTTTCAGCAGAAATAAACATGTTTCTGCAAGTTTGGTCAACCCCATGTAAGTTATGGGGCAGTAACAGCACACTTTTCAAAACGTGTTTTTCAGCCCGAAATAAACGCGTTTTTTCAGACAGCTGTATCCCTATGTAACTGCAAGGCTCAGAAGAGCCCACACACTCAGGTCTTAACCCCAGTGTGCTGAAAGTGTCAAAACGTGTTTTTCAGCAGAAATAAACATGTTTCTGCAAGTTTGGTCAACCCCATGTAACTTATGGGGCAGTAACAGCACACTTTTCAAAACGTGTTTTTCAGCCCGAAATAAACGTGTTTTTTCAGACAGCTGTGTCCCTATGTAACTGCAAGGCTCAGAAGAGCCCACACACTCAGCTCTTAACCCCAGTGTGCTGAATGTGTCAAAACGTGTTTTTCAGCAGAAATAAACATGTTTCTGCAAGTTTGGTCAACCCCATGTAACTTATGGGGCAGTAACAGCTCACTTTTCAAAACGTGTTTTTCAGCCCGAAATAAACGCGTTTTTTCAGACTTCAGAATTCCAATGTAACTGCAAGGCTCAGAAGAGCCCACACACTCAGCTCTTAACCCCAGTGTGCAGAAAGTGCCAAAACGTGTTTTTCAGCAGAAATAAACATGTTTCTGCAAGTTTGGTCAACCCCATATAAGTTATGGGGCAGTAACAGCAGACTTTTCAAAACGTGTTTTTCAGCCCGAAATAAACGCGTTTTTTCAGACAGCTGTATCCCTATGTAACTGCAAGGCTCAGAAGAGCCCACACACTCAGGTCTTAACCTCAGTGTGCTGAAAGTGTCAAAACGTGTTTTTCAGCAGAAATAAACATGTTTCTGCAAGTTTGGTCACCCCCATATAAGTTATGGGGCAGTAACAGCACACTTTTCAAAACGTGTTTTTCAGCCCGAAATAAACGCGTTTTTTCAGACAGCTGTATCCCTATGTAACTACAAGGCTCAGAAGAGCGTACACACTCAGGTCTTAACCCCAGTGTGCTGAATGTGTCAAAACGTGTTTTTCAGCAGAAATAAACATGTTTCTGCAAGTTTGGTCACCCCCATGTAAGTTATGGGGCAGTAACAGCTCACTTTTCAAAACGTGTTTTTCAGCCCGAAATAAACGCGTTTTTTCAGACTTCAGAATTCCAATGTAACTGCAAGGCTCAGAAGAGCCCACACACTCAGCTCTTAACCCCAGTGTGCAGAAAGTGCCAAAACGTGTTTTTCAGCAGAAATAAACATGTTTCTGCAAGTTTGGTCAACCCCATGTAAGTTATGGGGCAGTAACAGCACACTTTTCAAAACGTGTTTTTCAGCCCGAAATAAACGCGTTTTTTCAGACAGCTGTATCCCTATGTAACTGCAAGGCTCAGAAGAGCCCACACACTCAGGTCTTAACCTCAGTGTGCTGAAAGTGTCAAAACGTGTTTTTCAGCAGAAATAAACATGTTTCTGCAAGTTTGGTCACCCCCATGTAAGTTATGGGGCAGTAACAGCACACTTTTCAAAACGTGTTTTTCAGCCCGAAATAAACGCGTTTTTCAGACAGCTGTATCCCTATGTAACTGCAAGGCTCAGAAGAGCCCACACACTCAGCTCTTAACCCCAGTGTGCAGAAAGTGCCAAAACGTGTTTTTCAGCAGAAATAAACATGTTTCTGCAAGTTTGGTCAACCCCATGTAAGTTATGGGGCAGTAACAGCACACTTTTCAAAACGTGTTTTTCAGCCCGAAATAAACGCGTTTTTTCAGACAGCTGTATCCCTATGTAACTGCAAGGCTCAGAAGAGCCCACACACTCAGGTCTTAACCTCAGTGTGCTGAAAGTGTCAAAACGTGTTTTTCAGCAGAAATAAACATGTTTCTGCAAGTTTGGTCACCCCCATGTAACTTATGGGGCAGTAACAGCTCACTTTTCAAAACGTGTTTTTCAGCCCGAAATAAACGCGTTTTTTCAGACAGCTGTATCCCTATGTAACTGCAAGTCTCAGAAGAGCACACACACTCAGGTCTTAACCCCAGTGTGCTGAATATGTCAAAACGTGTTTTTCAGCAGAAATAAACATGTTTCTGCAAGTTTGGTCACCCCCATGTAAGTTATGGGGCAGTAACAGCACACTTTTCAAAACGTGTTTTTCAGCCCGAAATAAACGCGTTTTTTCAGACAGCTGTATCCCTATGTAACTGCAAGTCTCAGAAGAGCCCACACACTCAGCTCTTAACATCAGTGTGCAAAAAGTGCCAAAACGTGTTTTTCAGCAGAAATAAACATGTTTCTGCAAGTTTGGTCACCCCCATGTAAGTTATGGGGCAGTAACAGCACACTTTTCAAAACGTGTTTTTCAGCCCGAAATAAACGCGTTTTTTCAGACAGCTGTACCCCTATGTAACTGCAAGGCTCAGAAGAGCGTACACACTCAGGTCTTAACCCCAGTGTGCTGAAAGTGTCAAAACGTGTTTTTCAGCAGAAATAAACATGTTTCTGCAAGTTTGGTCAACCCCATGTAAGTTATGGGGCAGTAACAGCACACTTTTCAAAACGTGTTTTTCAGCCCGAAATAAACGCGTTTTTTCAGACAGCTGTGTCCCTATGTAACTGCAAGGCTCAGAAGAGCCCACACACTCAGCTCTTAACCCCAGTGTGCTGAATGTGTCAAAACGTGTTTTTCAGCAGAAATAAACATGTTTCTGCAAGTTTGGTCAACCCCATGTAACTTATGGGGCAGTAACAGCTCACTTTTTAAAACGTGTTTTTCAGCCCGAAATAAACGCGTTTTTTCAGACTTCAGAATTCCAATGTAACTGCAAGGCTCAGAAGAGCCCACACACTCAGCTCTTAACCCCAGTGTGCAGAAAGTGCCAAAACGTGTTTTTCAGCAGAAATAAACATATTTCTGCAAGTTTGGTCAACCCCATGTAAGGTATGGGGCAGTAACAGCTCACTTTTCAAAACGTGTTTTTCAGCAGAAATAAACATGTTTCTGCAAGTTTGGTCAACCCCATGTAAGGTATGGGGCAGTAACAGCTCACTTTTCAAAACGTGTTTTTCAGCCCGAAATAAACACGTTTTTTCAGACAGCTGTATCCCTATGTAACTGCAAGGCTCAGAAGAGCCCACACACTCAGGTCTTAACCCCAGTGTGCTGAAAGTGTCAAAACGTGTTTTTCAGCAGAAATAAACATGTTTCTGCAAGTTTGGTCAACCCCATGTAACTTATGGGGCAGTAACAGCACACTTTTCAAAACGTGTTTTTCAGCCCGAAATAAACGTGTTTTTTCAGACAGCTGTGTCCCTATGTAACTGCAAGGCTCAGAAGAGCCCACACACTCAGCTCTTAACCCCAGTGTGCTGAATGTGTCAAGACGTGTTTTTCAGCAGAAATAAACATGTTTCTGCAAGTTTGGTCAACCCCATGTAACTTATGGGGCAGTAACAGCTCACTTTTCAAAACGTGTTTTTCAGCCCGAAATAAACGCGTTTTTTCAGACTTCAGAATTCCAATGTAACTGCAAGGCTCAGAAGAGCCCACACACTCAGGTCTTAACCCCAGTGTGCTGAAAGTGTCAAAACGTGTTTTTCAGCAGAAATAAACATGTTTCTGCAAGTTTGGTCAACCCCATGTAACTTATGGGGCAGTAACAGCACACTTTTCAAAACGTGTTTTTCAGCCCGAAATAAACGTGTTTTTTCAGACAGCTGTGTCCCTATGTAACTGCAAGGCTCGGAAGAGCCCACACACTCAGCTCTTAACCCCAGTGTGCAGAAAGTGCCAAAACGTGTTTTTCAGCAGAAATAAACATGTTTCTGCAAGTTTGGTCAACCCCATATAAGTTATGGGGCAGTAACAGCAGACTTTTCAAAACGTGTTTTTCAGCCCGAAATAAACGCGTTTTTTCAGACAGCTGTATCCCTATGTAACTGCAAGGCTCAGAAGAGCCCACACACTCAGGTCTTAACCTCAGTGTGCTGAAAGTGTCAAAACGTGTTTTTCAGCAGAAATAAACATGTTTCTGCAAGTTTGGTCACCCCCATGTAAGTTATGGGGCAGTAACAGCACACTTTTCAAAACGTGTTTTTCAGCCCGAAATAAACGTGTTTTTTCAGACAGCTGTATCCTTATGTAACTGCAAGGCTCAGAAGAGCGTACACACTCAGGTCTTAACCCCAGTGTGATAAAAGTGTCAAAACGTGTTTTTCAGCAGAAATAAACATGTTTCTGCAAGTTTGGTCAACCCCATGTAAGTTATGGGGCAGTAACAGCACACTTTTCAAAATGTGTTTTTCAGCCCGAAATAAACGCGTTTTTTCAGGCAGCTGTATCCCTATGTGACTGCAAGGCTCAGAAGAGCCCACACACTCAGCTCTTAACCCCAGTGTGCTGAAAGTGTCAAAACGTGTTTTTCAGCAGAAATAAACATGTTTCTGCAAGTTTGGTCAACCCCATGTAACTTATGGGGCAGTAACAGCTCACTTTTCAAAACGTGTTTTTCAGCCCGAAATAAACTCATTTTTTCAGACTTCAGAATTCCAATGTAACTGCAAGGCTCAGAAGAGCCCACACACTCAGCTCTTAACCCCAGTGTGCAGAAAGTGCCAAAACGTGTTTTTCAGCAGAAATAAACATGTTTCTGCAAGTTTGGTCAACCCCATGTAAGTTATGGGGCAGTAACAGCACACTTTTCAAAACGTGTTTTTCAGCCCGAAATAAACGCGTTTTTTCAGACAGCTGTATCCCTATGTAACTGCAAGGCTCAGAAGAGCCCACACACTCAGGTCGTAACCTCAGTGTGCTGAACGTGTCAAAACGTGTTTTTCAGCAGAAATAAACATGTTTCTGCAAGTTTGGTCACCCCCATGTAACTTATGGGGCAGTAACAGCTCACTTTTCAAAACGTGTTTTTCAGCCCGAAATAAACGCGTTTTTTCAGACAGCTGTATCCCTATGTAACTGCAAGTCTCAGAAGAGCACACACACTCAGGTCTTAACCCCAGTGTGCTGAATATGTCAAAACGTGTTTTTCAGCAGAAATAAACATGTTTCTGCAAGTTTGGTCACCCCCATGTAAGTTATGGGGCAGTAACAGCACACTTTTCAAAACGTGTTTTTCAGCCCGAAATAAACGCGTTTTTTCAGACAGCTGTATCCCTATGTAACTGCAAGTCTCAGAAGAGCCCACACACTCAGCTCTTAACATCAGTGTGCAAAAAGTGCCAAAACGTGTTTTTCAGCAGAAATAAACATGTTTCTGCAAGTTTGGTCACCCCCATGTAAGTTATGGGGCAGTAACAGCACACTTTTCAAAACGTGTTTTTCATCACGAAATAAACGCGTTTTTTCAGACAGCTGTACCCCTATGTAACTGCAAGGCTCAGAAGAGCGTACACACTCAGGTCTTAACCCCAGTGTGATAAAAGTGTCAAATCGTGTTTTTCAGTAGAAATAAACATGTTTCTGCAAGTTTGGTCAACCCCATGTAAGTTATGGGGCAGTAACAGCACACTTTTCAAAACGTGTTTTTCAGCCCGAAATAAACGCGTTTTTTCAGACTTCAGAATTGCAATGTAACTGCGAGGCTCAGAAGAGCCCACACACTCGGCTCTTAACCCCAGTGTGCTGAAAGTGTCAAAACATGTTTTTCAGCAGAAATAAACATGTTTCTGCAAGTTTGGTCAACCCCATGTAACTTATGGGGCAGTAACAGCTCACTTTTCAAAACGTGTTTTTCAGCCCGAAATAAACGCGTTTTTTCAGACTTCAGAATTCCAATGTAACTGCAAGGCTCAGAAGAGCCCACACACTCAGGTCTTAACCCCAGTGTGCTGAAAGTGTCAAAACGTGTTTTTCAGCAGAAATAAACATGTTTCTGCAAGTTTGGTCAACCCCATGTAACTTATGGGGCAGTAACAGCACACTTTTCAAAACGTGTTTTTCAGCCCGAAATAAACGTGTTTTTTCAGACAGCTGTGTCCCTATGTAACTGCAAGGCTCAGAAGAGCCCACACACTCAGCTCTTAACCCCAGTGTGCAGAAAGTGCCAAAACGTGTTTTTCAGCAGAAATAAACATGTTTCTGCAAGTTTGGTCAACCCCATATAAGTTATGGGGCAGTAACAGCAGACTTTTCAAAACGTGTTTTTCAGCCCGAAATAAACGCGTTTTTTCAGACAGCTGTATCCCTATGTAACTGCAAGGCTCAGAAGAGCCCACACACTCAGGTCTTAACCTCAGTGTGCTGAAAGTGTCAAAACGTGTTTTTCAGCAGAAATAAACATGTTTCTGCAAGTTTGGTCACCCCCATGTAAGTTATGGGGCAGTAACAGCACACTTTTCAAAACGTGTTTTTCAGCCCGAAATAAACGCGTTTTTTCAGACAGCTGTATCCCTATGTAACTGCAAGGCTCAGAAGAGCCCACACACTCAGCTCTTAACCCCAGTGTGCTGAATGTGTCAAAATGTGTTTTTCAGCAGAAATAAACATGTTTATGCAAGTTTGGTCAACCCCATGTAAGTTATGGGGCAGTAACAGCACACTTTTCAAACCGTGTTTTTCAGCCCGAAATAAACGCGTTTTTTCAGACAGCTGTATCCCTATGTAACTGCAAGGCTCAGAAGAGCCCACACACTCAGCATTTAACACCAGTGTGCAGAAAGTGCCAAAACGTGTTTTTCAGCAGAAATAAACATGTTTCTGCAAGTTTGGTCACCCCCATGTAAGTTATGGGGCAGTAACAGCACACTTTTCAAAACGTATTTTTCAGTCCGAAATAAACACGTTTTTTCAGCAGCTGAATCCCTAGGTAACTGCAAGGCTCAGAAGAGTCACACACTCAGCTCTTAACCCCAGTGTGATGAAAGTGTCAAATCGTGTTTTTCAGCAGAAATAAACATGTTTCTGCAAGTTTGGTCAACCCCATGTAAGTTATGGGGCAGTAATGGCACACTTTTAAAAACGTGTTTTTCAGCCCGAAATAAACGCGTTTTTTCAGACAGCTGTATCCCTATGTAACTGCAAGGCTCAGAAGAGCCCACACACTCAGCTCTTAACCCCAGTGTGCTGAAAGTGTCAAAACGTGTTTTTCAGCCCGAAATAAACGTGTTTTTTCAGACAGCTGTGTCCCTATGTAACTGCAAGGCTCAGAAGAGCCCACACACTCAGCTCTTAACCCCAGTGTGCTGAATGTGTCAAGACGTGTTTTTCAGCAGAAATAAACATGTTTCTGCAAGTTTGGTCAACCCCATGTAACTTATGGGGCAGTAACAGCTCACTTTTCAAAACGTGTTTTTCAGCCCGAAATAAACGCGTTTTTTCAGACTTCAGAATTCCAATGTAACTGCAAGGCTCAGAAGAGCCCACACACTCAGGTCTTAACCCCAGTGTGCTGAAAGTGTCAAAACGTGTTTTTCAGCAGAAATAAACATGTTTCTGCAAGTTTGGTCAACCCCATGTAACTTATGGGGCAGTAACAGCACACTTTTCAAAACGTGTTTTTCAGCCCGAAATAAACGTGTTTTTTCAGACAGCTGTGTCCCTATGTAACTGCAAGGCTCGGAAGAGCCCACACACTCAGCTCTTAACCCCAGTGTGCAGAAAGTGCCAAAACGTGTTTTTCAGCAGAAATAAACATGTTTCTGCAAGTTTGGTCAACCCCATATAAGTTATGGGGCAGTAACAGCAGACTTTTCAAAACGTGTTTTTCAGCCCGAAATAAACGCGTTTTTTCAGACAGCTGTATCCCTATGTAACTGCAAGGCTCAGAAGAGCCCACACACTCAGGTCTTAACCTCAGTGTGCTGAAAGTGTCAAAACGTGTTTTTCAGCAGAAATAAACATGTTTCTGCAAGTTTGGTCACCCCCATGTAAGTTATGGGGCAGTAACAGCACACTTTTCAAAACGTGTTTTTCAGCCCGAAATAAACGTGTTTTTTCAGACAGCTGTATCCTTATGTAACTGCAAGGCTCAGAAGAGCGTACACACTCAGGTCTTAACCCCAGTGTGATAAAAGTGTCAAAACGTGTTTTTCAGCAGAAATAAACATGTTTCTGCAAGTTTGGTCAACCCCATGTAAGTTATGGGGCAGTAACAGCACACTTTTCAAAATGTGTTTTTCAGCCCGAAATAAACGCGTTTTTTCAGGCAGCTGTATCCCTATGTGACTGCAAGGCTCAGAAGAGCCCACACACTCAGCTCTTAACCCCAGTGTGCTGAAAGTGTCAAAACGTGTTTTTCAGCAGAAATAAACATGTTTCTGCAAGTTTGGTCAACCCCATGTAACTTATGGGGCAGTAACAGCTCACTTTTCAAAACGTGTTTTTCAGCCCGAAATAAACTCATTTTTTCAGACTTCAGAATTCCAATGTAACTGCAAGGCTCAGAAGAGCCCACACACTCAGCTCTTAACCCCAGTGTGCAGAAAGTGCCAAAACGTGTTTTTCAGCAGAAATAAACATGTTTCTGCAAGTTTGGTCAACCCCATGTAAGTTATGGGGCAGTAACAGCACACTTTTCAAAACGTGTTTTTCAGCCCGAAATAAACGCGTTTTTTCAGACAGCTGTATCCCTATGTAACTGCAAGGCTCAGAAGAGCCCACACACTCAGGTCGTAACCTCAGTGTGCTGAACGTGTCAAAACGTGTTTTTCAGCAGAAATAAACATGTTTCTGCAAGTTTGGTCACCCCCATGTAACTTATGGGGCAGTAACAGCTCACTTTTCAAAACGTGTTTTTCAGCCCGAAATAAACGCGTTTTTTCAGACAGCTGTATCCCTATGTAACTGCAAGTCTCAGAAGAGCACACACACTCAGGTCTTAACCCCAGTGTGCTGAATGTGTCAAAACGTGTTTTTCAGCAGAAATAAACATGTTTCTGCAAGTTTGGTCACCCCCATGTAAGTTATGGGGCAGTAACAGCACACTTTTCAAAACGTGTTTTTCAGCCCGAAATAAACGCGTTTTTTCAGACAGCTGTATCCCTATGTAACTGCAAGTCTCAGAAGAGCCCACACACTCAGCTCTTAACATCAGTGTGCAAAAAGTGCCAAAACGTGTTTTTCAGCAGAAATAAACATGTTTCTGCAAGTTTGGTCACCCCCATGTAAGTTATGGGGCAGTAACAGCACACTTTTCAAAACGTGTTTTTCATCACGAAATAAACGCGTTTTTTCAGACAGCTGTACCCCTATGTAACTGCAAGGCTCAGAAGAGCGTACACACTCAGGTCTTAACCCCAGTGTGATAAAAGTGTCAAATCGTGTTTTTCAGTAGAAATAAACATGTTTCTGCAAGTTTGGTCAACCCCATGTAAGTTATGGGGCAGTAACAGCACACTTTTCAAAACGTGTTTTTCAGCCCGAAATAAACGCGTTTTTTCAGACTTCAGAATTGCAATGTAACTGCGAGGCTCAGAAGAGCCCACACACTCGGCTCTTAACCCCAGTGTGCTGAAAGTGTCAAAACATGTTTTTCAGCAGAAATAAACATGTTTCTGCAAGTTTGGTCAACCCCATGTAACTTATGGGGCAGTAACAGCTCACTTTTCAAAACGTGTTTTTCAGCCCGAAATAAACGCGTTTTTTCAGACTTCAGAATTCCAATGTAACTGCAAGGCTCAGAAGAGCCCACACACTCAGGTCTTAACCCCAGTGTGCTGAAAGTGTCAAAACGTGTTTTTCAGCAGAAATAAACATGTTTCTGCAAGTTTGGTCAACCCCATGTAAGTTATGGGGCAGTAACAGCACACTTTTCAAAACGTGTTTTTCAGCCCGAAATAAACGCGTTTTTTCAGACAGCTGTGTCCCTATGTAACTGCAAGGCTCAGAAGAGCCCACACACTCAGCTCTTAACCCCAGTGTGCTGAATGTGTCAAAACGTGTTTTTCAGCAGAAATAAACATGTTTCTGCAAGTTTGGTCAACCCCATGTAACTTATGGGGCAGTAACAGCTCACTTTTTAAAACGTGTTTTTCAGCCCGAAATAAACGCGTTTTTTCAGACTTCAGAATTCCAATTTAACTGCAAGGCTCAGAAGAGCCCACACACTCAGCTCTTAACCCCAGTGTGCAGAAAGTGCCAAAACGTGTTTTTCAGCAGAAATAAACATATTTCTGCAAGTTTGGTCAACCCCATGTAAGGTATGGGGCAGTAACAGCTCACTTTTCAAAACGTGTTTTTCAGCAGAAATAAACATGTTTCTGCAAGTTTGGTCAACCCCATGTAACTTATGGGGCAGTAACAGCTCACTTTTCAAAACGTGTTTTTCAGCCCGAAATAAACGCGTTTTTTCAGACTTCAGAATTCCAATGTAACTGCAAGGCTCAGAAGAGCCCACACACTCAGGTCTTAACCCCAGTGTGCTGAAAGTGTCAAAACGTGTTTTTCAGCAGAAATAAACATGTTTCTGCAAGTTTGGTCAACCCCATGTAACTTATGGGGCAGTAACAGCACACTTTTCAAAACGTGTTTTTCAGCCCGAAATAAACGTGTTTTTTCAGACAGCTGTGTCCCTATGTAACTGCAAGGCTCAGAAGAGCCCACACACTCAGCTCTTAACCCCAGTGTGCAGAAAGTGCCAAAACGTGTTTTTCAGCAGAAATAAACATGTTTCTGCAAGTTTGGTCAACCCCATATAAGTTATGGGGCAGTAACAGCAGACTTTTCAAAACGTGTTTTTCAGCCCGAAATAAACGCGTTTTTTCAGACAGCTGTATCCCTATGTAACTGCAAGGCTCAGAAGAGCCCACACACTCAGGTCTTAACCTCAGTGTGCTGAAAGTGTCAAAACGTGTTTTTCAGCAGAAATAAACATGTTTCTGCAAGTTTGGTCACCCCCATGTAAGTTATGGGGCAGTAACAGCACACTTTTCAAAACGTGTTTTTCAGCCCGAAATAAACGTGTTTTTTCAGACAGCTGTATCCTTATGTAACTGCAAGGCTCAGAAGAGCGTACACACTCAGGTCTTAACCCCAGTGTGATAAAAGTGTCAAAACGTGTTTTTCAGCAGAAATAAACATGTTTCTGCAAGTTTGGTCAACCCCATGTAAGTTATGGGGCAGTAACAGCACACTTTTCAAAATGTGTTTTTCAGCCCGAAATAAACGCGTTTTTTCAGGCAGCTGTATCCCTATGTAACTGCAAGGCTCAGAAGAGCCCCACACTCAGCTCTTAACCCCAGTGTGCTGAATGTGTCAAAACGTGTTTTTCAGCAGAAATAAACATGTTTCTGCAAGTTTGGTCACTCCCATGTAAGTTATGGGGCAGTAACAGCTCACTTTTCAAAACGTGTTTTTCAGCCCGAAATAAACGCGTTTTTTCAGACAGCTGTATCCCTATGTAACTGCAAGGCTCAGAAGAGCCCACACACTCAGCTCTTAACCCCAGTGTGCTGAATGTGTCAAAATGTGTTTTTCAGCAGAAATAAACATGTTTATGCAAGTTTGGTCAACCCCATGTAAGTTATGGGGCAGTAACAGCACACTTTTCAAACCGTGTTTTTCAGCCCGAAATAAACGCGTTTTTTCAGACAGCTGTATCCCTATGTAACTGCAAGGCTCAGAAGAGCCCACACACTCAGCTTTTAACACCAGTGTGCAGAAAGTGCCAAAACGTGTTTTTCAGCAGAAATAAACATGTTTCTGCAAGTTTGGTCACCCCCATGTAAGTTATGGGGCAGTAACAGCACACTTTTCAAAACGTATTTTTCAGCCCGAAATAAACGCGTTTTTTCAGCAGCTGAATCCCTAGGTAACTGCAAGGCTCAGAAGAGTCACACACTCAGCTCTTAACCCCAGTGTGATGAAAGTGTCAAATCGTGTTTTTCAGCAGAAATAAACATGTTTCTGCAAGTTTGGTCAACCCCATGTAAGTTATGGGGCAGTAATGGCACACTTTTAAAAACGTGTTTTTCAGCCCGAAATAAACGCGTTTTTTCAGACAGCTGTATCCCTATGTAACTGCAAGGCTCAGAAGAGCCCACACACTCAGCTCTTAACCCCAGTGTGCTGAAAGTGTCAAAACGTGTTTTTCAGCAGAAATAAACATGTTTCTGCAAGTTTGGTCAACCCCATGTAACTTATGGGGCAGTAACAGCTCACTTTTCAAAACGTTTTTTTCAGCCCGAAATAAACGCGTTTTTTCAGACTTCAGAATTCCAATGTAACTGCAAGGCTCAGAAGAGCCCACACACTCAGGTCTTAACCCCAGTGTGCTGAAAGTGTCAGAACGTGTTTTTCAGCAGAAATAAACATGTTTCTGCAAGTTTAGTCAACCCCATGTAACTTATGGGGCAGTAACAGCTCACTTTTCAAAACGTGTTTTTCAGCCCGAAATAAACGCGTTTTTTCAGACTTCAGAATTCCAATGTAACTGCAAGGCTCAGAAGAGCCTGCACACTCAGGTCTTAACCCCAGTGTGATGAAAGTGTCAAATCATGTTTTTCAGCAGAAATAAACATGTTTCTGCAAGTTTGGTCAACCCCATGTAAGTTATGGGGCAGTAATGGCACACTTTTAAAAACGTGTTTTTCAGCCCGAAATAAACGCGTTTTTTCAGACAGCTGTATCCCTATGTAACTGCAAGGCTCAGAAGAGCCCACACACTCAGCTCTTAACCCCAGTGTGCTGAAAGTGTCAAAACGTGTTTTTCAGCAGAAATAAACATGTTTCTGCAAGTTTGGTCAACCCCATGTAACTTATGGGGCAGTAACAGCTCACTTTTCAAAACGTTTTTTTCAGCCCGAAATAAACGCGTTTTTTCAGACTTCAGAATTCCAATGTAACTTCAAGGCTCAGAAGAGCCCACACACTCAGGTCTTAACCCCAGTGTGCTGAAAGTGTCAGAACGTGTTTTTCAGCAGAAATAAACATGTTTCTGCAAGTTTGGTCACCCCCATGTAAGTTATGGGGCAGTAACAGCACACTTTTCAAAACGTGTTTTTCAGCCCGAAATAAACGCATTTTTCAGACTTCAGTTTCCCAATGTAAGTGCAAGGCTCAGAAGAGCCCACACACTCAGCTCTTAAAACCAGTGTGCTGAAAGTGTCAGAACGTGTTTTTCAGAAGAAATAAACATGTTTCTGCAAGTTTGGTCAACCCCATGTAACTTATGGGGCAGTAACAGCTCACTTTTCAAAACGTGTTTTTCAGCCCGAAATAAACTCATTTTTTCAGACTTCAGAATTCCAATGTAACTGCAAGGCTCAGAAGAGCCCACACACTCAGCTCTTAACCCCAGTGTGCTGAAAGTGTCAAAACGTGTTTTTCAGCAGAAATAAACATGTTTCTGCAAGTTTGGTCAACCCCATGTAACTTATGGGGCAGTAACAGCTCACTTTTCAAAACGTGTTTTTCAGCCCGAAATAAACTCATTTTTTCAGACTTCAGAATTCCAATGTAACTGCAAGGCTCAGAAGAGCCCACACACTCAGCTCTTAACCCCAGTGTGCAGAAAGTGCCAAAACGTGTTTTTCAGCAGAAATAAACATGTTTCTGCAAGTTTGGTCAACCCCATGTAAGTTATGGGGCAGTAACAGCACACTTTTCAAAACGTGTTTTTCAGCCCGAAATAAACGCGTTTTTTCAGACAGCTGTATCCCTATGTAACTGCAAGGCTCAGAAGAGCCCACACACTCAGGTCGTAACCTCAGTGTGCTGAAAGTGTCAAAACGTGTTTTTCAGCAGAAATAAACATGTTTCTGCAAGTTTGGTCACCCCCATGTAACTTATGGGGCAGTAACAGCTCACTTTTCAAAACGTGTTTTTCAGCCCGAAATAAACGCGTTTTTTCAGACAGCTGTATCCCTATGTAACTGCAAGTCTCAGAAGAGCACACACACTCAGGTCTTAACCCCAGTGTGCTGAATGTGTCAAAACGTGTTTTTCAGCAGAAATAAACATGTTTCTGCAAGTTTGGTCACCCCCATATAAGTTATGGGGCAGTAACAGCACACTTTTCAAAACGTGTTTTTCAGCCCGAAATAAACGCGTTTTTTCAGACAGCTGTATCCCTATGTAACTGCAAGTCTCAGAAGAGCCCACACACTCAGCTCTTAACATCAGTGTGCAAAAAGTGCCAAAACGTGTTTTTCAGCAGAAATAAACATGTTTCTGCAAGTTTGGTCACCCCCATGTAAGTTATGGGGCAGTAACAGCACACTTTTCAAAACGTGTTTTTCATCCCGAAATAAACGCGTTTTTTCAGACAGCTGTACCCCTATGTAACTGCAAGGCTCAGAAGAGCGTACACACTCAGGTCTTAACCCCAGTGTGATAAAAGTGTCAAATCGTGTTTTTCAGTAGAAATAAACATGTTTCTGCAAGTTTGGTCAACCCCATGTAACTTATGGGGCAGTAACAGCTCACTTTTCAAAACGTGTTTTTCAGCCCGAAATAAACGTGTTTTTTCAGACTTCAGAATTCCAATGTAACTGCAAGGCTCAGAAGAGCCCACACACTCAGGTCTTAACCCCAGTGTGCTGAAAGTGTCAAAACGTGTTTTTCAGCAGAAATAAACATGTTTCTGCAAGTTTGGTCAACCCCATGTAACTTATGGGGCAGTAACAGCACACTTTTCAAAACGTGTTTTTCAACCCGAAATAAACGTGTTTTTTCAGACAGCTGTGTCCCTATGTAACTGCAAGGCTCAGAAGAGCCCACACACTCAGCTCTTAACCCCAGTGTGCTGAATGTGTCAAGACGTGTGTTTCAGCAGAAATAAACATGTTTCTGCAAGTTTGGTCAACCCCATGTAACTTATGGGGCAGTAACAGCTCACTTTTCAAAACGTGTTTTTCAGCCCGAAATAAACGCGTTTTTTCAGACTTCAGAATTCCAATGTAACTGCAAGGCTCAGAAGAGCCCACACACTCAGGTCTTAACCCCAGTGTGCTGAAAGTGTCAAAACGTGTTTTTCAGCAGAAATAAACATGTTTCTGCAAGTTTGGTCAACCCCATGTAACTTATGGGGCAGTAACAGCACACTTTTCAAAACGTGTTTTTCAGCCCGAAATAAACGTGTTTTTTCAGACAGCTGTGTCCCTATGTAACTGCAAGGCTCAGAAGAGCCCACACACTCAGCTCTTAACCCCAGTGTGCAGAAAGTGCCAAAACGTGTTTTTCAGCAGAAATAAACATGTTTCTGCAAGTTTGGTCAACCCCATATAAGTTATGGGGCAGTAACAGCAGACTTTTCAAAACGTGTTTTTCAGCCCGAAATAAACGCGTTTTTTCAGACAGCTGTATCCCTATGTAACTGCAAGGCTCAGAAGAGCCCACACACTCAGGTCTTAACCTCAGTGTGCTGAAAGTGTCAAAACGTGTTTTTCAGCAGAAATAAACATGTTTCTGCAAGTTTGGTCACCCCCATGTAAGTTATGGGGCAGTAACAGCACACTTTTCAAAACGTGTTTTTCAGCCCGAAATAAACGCGTTTTTTCAGACAGCTGTATCCCTATGTAACTGCAAGGCTCAGAAGAGCCCACACACTCAGCTCTTAACCCCAGTGTGCTGAATGTGTCAAAATGTGTTTTTCAGCAGAAATAAACATGTTTATGCAAGTTTGGTCAACCCCATGTAAGTTATGGGGCAGTAACAGCACACTTTTCAAACCGTGTTTTTCAGCCCGAAATAAACGCGTTTTTTCAGACAGCTGTATCCCTATGTAACTGCAAGGCTCAGAAGAGCCCACACACTCAGCATTTAACACCAGTGTGCAGAAAGTGCCAAAACGTGTTTTTCAGCAGAAATAAACATGTTTCTGCAAGTTTGGTCACCCCCATGTAAGTTATGGGGCAGTAACAGCACACTTTT
Source organism: Lepisosteus oculatus (assembly GCF_040954835.1). Classification (NCBI taxonomy): domain Eukaryota; kingdom Metazoa; phylum Chordata; class Actinopteri; order Semionotiformes; family Lepisosteidae; genus Lepisosteus; species Lepisosteus oculatus. The sequence continues at coordinate 415,471 of NW_027168434.1, read as the reverse complement.
CAAAACGTATTTTTCAGTCCGAAATAAACACGTTTTTTCAGCAGCTGAATCCCTAGGTAACTGCAAGGCTCAGAAGAGTCACACACTCAGCTCTTAACCCCAGTGTGATGAAAGTGTCAAATCGTGTTTTTCAGCAGAAATAAACATGTTTCTGCAAGTTTGGTCAACCCCATGTAAGTTATGGGGCAGTAATGGCACACTTTTAAAAACGTGTTTTTCAGCCCGAAATAAACGCGTTTTTTCAGACAGCTGTATCCCTATGTAACTGCAAGGCTCAGAAGAGCCCACACACTCAGCTCTTAACCCCAGTGTGCTGAAAGTGTCAAAACGTGTTTTTCAGCAGAAATAAACATGTTTCTGCAAGTTTGGTCAACCCCATGTAACTTATGGGGCAGTAACAGCTCACTTTTCAAAACGTTTTTTTCAGCCCGAAATAAACGCGTTTTTTCAGACTTCAGAATTCCAATGTAACTGCAAGGCTCAGAAGAGCCCACACACTCAGGTCTTAACCCCAGTGTGCTGAAAGTGTCAGAACGTGTTTTTCAGCAGAAATAAACATGTTTCTGCAAGTTTAGTCAACCCCATGTAACTTATGGGGCAGTAACAGCTCACTTTTCAAAACGTGTTTTTCAGCCCGAAATAAACGCGTTTTTTCAGACTTCAGAATTCCAATGTAACTGCAAGGCTCAGAAGAGCCTGCACACTCAGGTCTTAACCCCAGTGTGATGAAAGTGTCAAATCATGTTTTTCAGCAGAAATAAACATGTTTCTGCAAGTTTGGTCAACCCCATGTAAGTTATGGGGCAGTAATGGCACACTTTTAAAAACGTGTTTTTCAGCCCGAAATAAACGCGTTTTTTCAGACAGCTGTATCCCTATGTAACTGCAAGGCTCAGAAGAGCCCACACACTCAGCTCTTAACCCCAGTGTGCTGAAAGTGTCAAAACGTGTTTTTCAGCAGAAATAAACATGTTTCTGCAAGTTTGGTCAACCCCATGTAACTTATGGGGCAGTAACAGCTCACTTTTCAAAACGTTTTTTTCAGCCCGAAATAAACGCGTTTTTTCAGACTTCAGAATTCCAATGTAACTTCAAGGCTCAGAAGAGCCCACACACTCAGGTCTTAACCCCAGTGTGCTGAAAGTGTCAGAACGTGTTTTTCAGCAGAAATAAACATGTTTCTGCAAGTTTGGTCACCCCCATGTAAGTTATGGGGCAGTAACAGCACACTTTTCAAAACGTGTTTTTCAGCCCGAAATAAACGCATTTTTCAGACTTCAGTTTCCCAATGTAAGTGCAAGGCTCAGAAGAGCCCACACACTCAGCTCTTAAAACCAGTGTGCTGAAAGTGTCAGAACGTGTTTTTCAGAAGAAATAAACATGTTTCTGCAAGTTTGGTCAACCCCATGTAACTTATGGGGCAGTAACAGCTCACTTTTCAAAACGTGTTTTTCAGCCCGAAATAAACTCATTTTTTCAGACTTCAGAATTCCAATGTAACTGCAAGGCTCAGAAGAGCCCACACACTCAGCTCTTAACCCCAGTGTGCTGAAAGTGTCAAAACGTGTTTTTCAGCAGAAATAAACATGTTTCTGCAAGTTTGGTCAACCCCATGTAACTTATGGGGCAGTAACAGCTCACTTTTCAAAACGTGTTTTTCAGCCCGAAATAAACTCATTTTTTCAGACTTCAGAATTCCAATGTAACTGCAAGGCTCAGAAGAGCCCACACACTCAGCTCTTAACCCCAGTGTGCAGAAAGTGCCAAAACGTGTTTTTCAGCAGAAATAAACATGTTTCTGCAAGTTTGGTCAACCCCATGTAAGTTATGGGGCAGTAACAGCACACTTTTCAAAACGTGTTTTTCAGCCCGAAATAAACGCGTTTTTTCAGACAGCTGTATCCCTATGTAACTGCAAGGCTCAGAAGAGCCCACACACTCAGGTCGTAACCTCAGTGTGCTGAAAGTGTCAAAACGTGTTTTTCAGCAGAAATAAACATGTTTCTGCAAGTTTGGTCACCCCCATGTAACTTATGGGGCAGTAACAGCTCACTTTTCAAAACGTGTTTTTCAGCCCGAAATAAACGCGTTTTTTCAGACAGCTGTATCCCTATGTAACTGCAAGTCTCAGAAGAGCACACACACTCAGGTCTTAACCCCAGTGTGCTGAATGTGTCAAAACGTGTTTTTCAGCAGAAATAAACATGTTTCTGCAAGTTTGGTCACCCCCATATAAGTTATGGGGCAGTAACAGCACACTTTTCAAAACGTGTTTTTCAGCCCGAAATAAACGCGTTTTTTCAGACAGCTGTATCCCTATGTAACTGCAAGTCTCAGAAGAGCCCACACACTCAGCTCTTAACATCAGTGTGCAAAAAGTGCCAAAACGTGTTTTTCAGCAGAAATAAACATGTTTCTGCAAGTTTGGTCACCCCCATGTAAGTTATGGGGCAGTAACAGCACACTTTTCAAAACGTGTTTTTCATCCCGAAATAAACGCGTTTTTTCAGACAGCTGTACCCCTATGTAACTGCAAGGCTCAGAAGAGCGTACACACTCAGGTCTTAACCCCAGTGTGATAAAAGTGTCAAATCGTGTTTTTCAGTAGAAATAAACATGTTTCTGCAAGTTTGGTCAACCCCATGTAACTTATGGGGCAGTAACAGCTCACTTTTCAAAACGTGTTTTTCAGCCCGAAATAAACGTGTTTTTTCAGACTTCAGAATTCCAATGTAACTGCAAGGCTCAGAAGAGCCCACACACTCAGGTCTTAACCCCAGTGTGCTGAAAGTGTCAAAACGTGTTTTTCAGCAGAAATAAACATGTTTCTGCAAGTTTGGTCAACCCCATGTAACTTATGGGGCAGTAACAGCACACTTTTCAAAACGTGTTTTTCAACCCGAAATAAACGTGTTTTTTCAGACAGCTGTGTCCCTATGTAACTGCAAGGCTCAGAAGAGCCCACACACTCAGCTCTTAACCCCAGTGTGCTGAATGTGTCAAGACGTGTGTTTCAGCAGAAATAAACATGTTTCTGCAAGTTTGGTCAACCCCATGTAACTTATGGGGCAGTAACAGCTCACTTTTCAAAACGTGTTTTTCAGCCCGAAATAAACGCGTTTTTTCAGACTTCAGAATTCCAATGTAACTGCAAGGCTCAGAAGAGCCCACACACTCAGGTCTTAACCCCAGTGTGCTGAAAGTGTCAAAACGTGTTTTTCAGCAGAAATAAACATGTTTCTGCAAGTTTGGTCAACCCCATGTAACTTATGGGGCAGTAACAGCACACTTTTCAAAACGTGTTTTTCAGCCCGAAATAAACGTGTTTTTTCAGACAGCTGTGTCCCTATGTAACTGCAAGGCTCAGAAGAGCCCACACACTCAGCTCTTAACCCCAGTGTGCAGAAAGTGCCAAAACGTGTTTTTCAGCAGAAATAAACATGTTTCTGCAAGTTTGGTCAACCCCATATAAGTTATGGGGCAGTAACAGCAGACTTTTCAAAACGTGTTTTTCAGCCCGAAATAAACGCGTTTTTTCAGACAGCTGTATCCCTATGTAACTGCAAGGCTCAGAAGAGCCCACACACTCAGGTCTTAACCTCAGTGTGCTGAAAGTGTCAAAACGTGTTTTTCAGCAGAAATAAACATGTTTCTGCAAGTTTGGTCACCCCCATGTAAGTTATGGGGCAGTAACAGCACACTTTTCAAAACGTGTTTTTCAGCCCGAAATAAACGCGTTTTTTCAGACAGCTGTATCCCTATGTAACTGCAAGGCTCAGAAGAGCCCACACACTCAGCTCTTAACCCCAGTGTGCTGAATGTGTCAAAATGTGTTTTTCAGCAGAAATAAACATGTTTATGCAAGTTTGGTCAACCCCATGTAAGTTATGGGGCAGTAACAGCACACTTTTCAAACCGTGTTTTTCAGCCCGAAATAAACGCGTTTTTTCAGACAGCTGTATCCCTATGTAACTGCAAGGCTCAGAAGAGCCCACACACTCAGCATTTAACACCAGTGTGCAGAAAGTGCCAAAACGTGTTTTTCAGCAGAAATAAACATGTTTCTGCAAGTTTGGTCACCCCCATGTAAGTTATGGGGCAGTAACAGCACACTTTTCAAAACGTATTTTTCAGTCCGAAATAAACACGTTTTTTCAGCAGCTGAATCCCTAGGTAACTGCAAGGCTCAGAAGAGTCACACACTCAGCTCTTAACCCCAGTGTGATGAAAGTGTCAAATCGTGTTTTTCAGCAGAAATAAACATGTTTCTGCAAGTTTGGTCAACCCCATGTAAGTTATGGGGCAGTAATGGCACACTTTTAAAAACGTGTTTTTCAGCCCGAAATAAACGCGTTTTTTCAGACAGCTGTATCCCTATGTAACTGCAAGGCTCAGAAGAGCCCACACACTCAGCTCTTAACCCCAGTGTGCTGAAAGTGTCAAAACGTGTTTTTCAGCAGAAATAAACATGTTTCTGCAAGTTTGGTCAACCCCATGTAACTTATGGGGCAGTAACAGCTCACTTTTCAAAACGTTTTTTTCAGCCCGAAATAAACGCGTTTTTTCAGACTTCAGAATTCCAATGTAACTGCAAGGCTCAGAAGAGCCCACACACTCAGGTCTTAACCCCAGTGTGCTGAAAGTGTCAGAACGTGTTTTTCAGCAGAAATAAACATGTTTCTGCAAGTTTAGTCAACCCCATGTAACTTATGGGGCAGTAACAGCTCACTTTTCAAAACGTGTTTTTCAGCCCGAAATAAACGCGTTTTTTCAGACTTCAGAATTCCAATGTAACTGCAAGGCTCAGAAGAGCCTGCACACTCAGGTCTTAACCCCAGTGTGATGAAAGTGTCAAATCATGTTTTTCAGCAGAAATAAACATGTTTCTGCAAGTTTGGTCAACCCCATGTAAGTTATGGGGCAGTAATGGCACACTTTTAAAAACGTGTTTTTCAGCCCGAAATAAACGCGTTTTTTCAGACAGCTGTATCCCTATGTAACTGCAAGGCTCAGAAGAGCCCACACACTCAGCTCTTAACCCCAGTGTGCTGAAAGTGTCAAAACGTGTTTTTCAGCAGAAATAAACATGTTTCTGCAAGTTTGGTCAACCCCATGTAACTTATGGGGCAGTAACAGCTCACTTTTCAAAACGTTTTTTTCAGCCCGAAATAAACGCGTTTTTTCAGACTTCAGAATTCCAATGTAACTTCAAGGCTCAGAAGAGCCCACACACTCAGGTCTTAACCCCAGTGTGCTGAAAGTGTCAGAACGTGTTTTTCAGCAGAAATAAACATGTTTCTGCAAGTTTGGTCACCCCCATGTAAGTTATGGGGCAGTAACAGCACACTTTTCAAAACGTGTTTTTCAGCCCGAAATAAACGCATTTTTCAGACTTCAGTTTCCCAATGTAAGTGCAAGGCTCAGAAGAGCCCACACACTCAGCTCTTAAAACCAGTGTGCTGAAAGTGTCAGAACGTGTTTTTCAGAAGAAATAAACATGTTTCTGCAAGTTTGGTCAACCCCATGTAACTTATGGGGCAGTAACAGCTCACTTTTCAAAACGTGTTTTTCAGCCCGAAATAAACTCATTTTTTCAGACTTCAGAATTCCAATGTAACTGCAAGGCTCAGAAGAGCCCACACACTCAGCTCTTAACCCCAGTGTGCTGAAAGTGTCAAAACGTGTTTTTCAGCAGAAATAAACATGTTTCTGCAAGTTTGGTCAACCCCATGTAACTTATGGGGCAGTAACAGCTCACTTTTCAAAACGTGTTTTTCAGCCCGAAATAAACTCATTTTTTCAGACTTCAGAATTCCAATGTAACTGCAAGGCTCAGAAGAGCCCACACACTCAGCTCTTAACCCCAGTGTGCAGAAAGTGCCAAAACGTGTTTTTCAGCAGAAATAAACATGTTTCTGCAAGTTTGGTCAACCCCATGTAAGTTATGGGGCAGTAACAGCACACTTTTCAAAACGTGTTTTTCAGCCCGAAATAAACGCGTTTTTTCAGACAGCTGTATCCCTATGTAACTGCAAGGCTCAGAAGAGCCCACACACTCAGGTCGTAACCTCAGTGTGCTGAAAGTGTCAAAACGTGTTTTTCAGCAGAAATAAACATGTTTCTGCAAGTTTGGTCACCCCCATGTAACTTATGGGGCAGTAACAGCTCACTTTTCAAAACGTGTTTTTCAGCCCGAAATAAACGCGTTTTTTCAGACAGCTGTATCCCTATGTAACTGCAAGTCTCAGAAGAGCACACACACTCAGGTCTTAACCCCAGTGTGCTGAATGTGTCAAAACGTGTTTTTCAGCAGAAATAAACATGTTTCTGCAAGTTTGGTCACCCCCATGTAAGTTATGGGGCAGTAACAGCACACTTTTCAAAACGTGTTTTTCAGCCCGAAATAAACGCGTTTTTTCAGACAGCTGTATCCCTATGTAACTGCAAGTCTCAGAAGAGCCCACACACTCAGCTCTTAACATCAGTGTGCAAAAAGTGCCAAAACGTGTTTTTCAGCAGAAATAAACATGTTTCTGCAAGTTTGGTCACCCCCATGTAAGTTATGGGGCAGTAACAGCACACTTTTCAAAACGTGTTTTTCATCCCGAAATAAACGCGTTTTTTCAGACAGCTGTACCCCTATGTAACTGCAAGGCTCAGAAGAGCGTACACACTCAGGTCTTAACCCCAGTGTGATAAAAGTGTCAAATCGTGTTTTTCAGTAGAAATAAACATGTTTCTGCAAGTTTGGTCAACCCCATGTAAGTTATGGGGCAGTAACAGCACACTTTTCAAAACGTGTTTTTCAGCCCGAAATAAACGCGTTTTTTCAGACTTCAGAATTGCAATGTAACTGCGAGGCTCAGAAGAGCCCACACACTCGGCTCTTAACCCCAGTGTGCTGAAAGTGTCAAAACATGTTTTTCAGCAGAAATAAACATGTTTCTGCAAGTTTGGTCAACCCCATGTAACTTATGGGGCAGTAACAGCTCACTTTTCAAAACGTGTTTTTCAGCCCGAAATAAACGCGTTTTTTCAGACTTCAGAATTCCAATGTAACTGCAAGGCTCAGAAGAGCCCACACACTCAGGTCTTAACCCCAGTGTGCTGAAAGTGTCAAAACGTGTTTTTCAGCAGAAATAAACATGTTTCTGCAAGTTTGGTCAACCCCATGTAAGTTATGGGGCAGTAACAGCACACTTTTCAAAACGTGTTTTTCAGCCCGAAATAAACGCGTTTTTTCAGACAGCTGTGTCCCTATGTAACTGCAAGGCTCAGAAGAGCCCACACACTCAGCTCTTAACCCCAGTGTGCTGAATGTGTCAAAACGTGTTTTTCAGCAGAAATAAACATGTTTCTGCAAGTTTGGTCAACCCCATGTAACTTATGGGGCAGTAACAGCTCACTTTTTAAAACGTGTTTTTCAGCCCGAAATAAACGCGTTTTTTCAGACTTCAGAATTCCAATGTAACTGCAAGGCTCAGAAGAGCCCACACACTCAGCTCTTAACCCCAGTGTGCAGAAAGTGCCAAAACGTGTTTTTCAGCAGAAATAAACATATTTCTGCAAGTTTGGTCAACCCCATGTAAGGTATGGGGCAGTAACAGCTCACTTTTCAAAACGTGTTTTTCAGCAGAAATAAACATGTTTCTGCAAGTTTGGTCAACCCCATGTAAGGTATGGGGCAGTAACAGCTCACTTTTCAAAACGTGTTTTTCAGCCCGAAATAAACACGTTTTTTCAGACAGCTGTATCCCTATGTAACTGCAAGGCTCAGAAGAGCCCACACACTCAGGTCTTAACCCCAGTGTGCTGAAAGTGTCAAAACATGTTTTTCAGCAGAAATAAACATGTTTCTGCAAGTTTGGTCAACCCCATGTAACTTATGGGGCAGTAACAGCTCACTTTTCAAAACGTGTTTTTCAGCCCGAAATAAACGTGTTTTTTCAGACTTCAGAATTCCAATGTAACTGCAAGGCTCAGAAGAGCCCACACACTCAGGTCTTAACCCCAGTGTGCTGAAAGTGTCAAAACGTGTTTTTCAGCAGAAATAAACATGTTTCTGCAAGTTTGGTCAACCCCATGTAACTTATGGGGCAGTAACAGCACACTTTTCAAAACGTGTTTTTCAACCCGAAATAAACGTGTTTTTTCAGACAGCTGTGTCCCTATGTAACTGCAAGGCTCAGAAGAGCCCACACACTCAGCTCTTAACCCCAGTGTGCTGAATGTGTCAAGACGTGTGTTTCAGCAGAAATAAACATGTTTCTGCAAGTTTGGTCAACCCCATGTAACTTATGGGGCAGTAACAGCTCACTTTTCAAAACGTGTTTTTCAGCCCGAAATAAACGCGTTTTTTCAGACTTCAGAATTCCAATGTAACTGCAAGGCTCAGAAGAGCCCACACACTCAGGTCTTAACCCCAGTGTGCTGAAAGTGTCAAAACGTGTTTTTCAGCAGAAATAAACATGTTTCTGCAAGTTTGGTCAACCCCATGTAACTTATGGGGCAGTAACAGCACACTTTTCAAAACGTGTTTTTCAGCCCGAAATAAACGTGTTTTTTCAGACAGCTGTGTCCCTATGTAACTGCAAGGCTCAGAAGAGCCCACACACTCAGCTCTTAACCCCAGTGTGCAGAAAGTGCCAAAACGTGTTTTTCAGCAGAAATAAACATGTTTCTGCAAGTTTGGTCAACCCCATATAAGTTATGGGGCAGTAACAGCAGACTTTTCAAAACGTGTTTTTCAGCCCGAAATAAACGCGTTTTTTCAGACAGCTGTATCCCTATGTAACTGCAAGGCTCAGAAGAGCCCACACACTCAGGTCTTAACCTCAGTGTGCTGAAAGTGTCAAAACGTGTTTTTCAGCAGAAATAAACATGTTTCTGCAAGTTTGGTCACCCCCATGTAAGTTATGGGGCAGTAACAGCACACTTTTCAAAACGTATTTTTCAGTCCGAAATAAACACGTTTTTTCAGCAGCTGAATCCCTAGGTAACTGCAAGGCTCAGAAGAGTCACACACTCAGCTCTTAACCCCAGTGTGATGAAAGTGTCAAATCGTGTTTTTCAGCAGAAATAAACATGTTTCTGCAAGTTTGGTCAACCCCATGTAAGTTATGGGGCAGTAATGGCACACTTTTAAAAACGTGTTTTTCAGCCCAAAATAAACGCGTTTTTTCAGACAGCTGTATCCCTATGTAACTGCAAGGCTCAGAAGAGCCCACACACTCAGCTCTTAACCCCAGTGTGCTGAAAGTGTCAAAACGTGTTTTTCAGCAGAAATAAACATGTTTCTGCAAGTTTGGTCAACCCCATGTAACTTATGGGGCAGTAACAGCTCACTTTTCAAAACGTTTTTTTCAGCCCGAAATAAACGCGTTTTTTCAGACTTCAGAATTCCAATGTAACTGCAAGGCTCAGAAGAGCCCACACACTCAGGTCTTAACCCCAGTGTGCTGAAAGTGTCAGAACGTGTTTTTCAGCAGAAATAAACATGTTTCTGCAAGTTTAGTCAACCCCATGTAACTTATGGGGCAGTAACAGCTCACTTTTCAAAACGTGTTTTTCAGCCCGAAATAAACGCGTTTTTTCAGACTTCAGAATTCCAATGTAACTGCAAGGCTCAGAAGAGCCTGCACACTCAGGTCTTAACCCCAGTGTGATGAAAGTGTCAAATCATGTTTTTCAGCAGAAATAAACATGTTTCTGCAAGTTTGGTCAACCCCATGTAAGTTATGGGGCAGTAATGGCACACTTTTAAAAACGTGTTTTTCAGCCCGAAATAAACGCGTTTTTTCAGACAGCTGTATCCCTATGTAACTGCAAGGCTCAGAAGAGCCCACACACTCAGCTCTTAACCCCAGTGTGCTGAAAGTGTCAAAACGTGTTTTTCAGCAGAAATAAACATGTTTCTGCAAGTTTGGTCAACCCCATGTAACTTATGGGGCAGTAACAGCTCACTTTTCAAAACGTTTTTTTCAGCCCGAAATAAACGCGTTTTTTCAGACTTCAGAATTCCAATGTAACTTCAAGGCTCAGAAGAGCCCACACACTCAGGTCTTAACCCCAGTGTGCTGAAAGTGTCAGAACGTGTTTTTCAGCAGAAATAAACATGTTTCTGCAAGTTTGGTCACCCCCATGTAAGTTATGGGGCAGTAACAGCACACTTTTCAAAACGTGTTTTTCAGCCCGAAATAAACGCATTTTTCAGACTTCAGTTTCCCAATGTAAGTGCAAGGCTCAGAAGAGCCCACACACTCAGCTCTTAAAACCAGTGTGCTGAAAGTGTCAGAACGTGTTTTTCAGAAGAAATAAACATGTTTCTGCAAGTTTGGTCAACCCCATGTAACTTATGGGGCAGTAACAGCTCACTTTTCAAAACGTGTTTTTCAGCCCGAAATAAACTCATTTTTTCAGACTTCAGAATTCCAATGTAACTGCAAGGCTCAGAAGAGCCCACACACTCAGCTCTTAACCCCAGTGTGCTGAAAGTGTCAAAACGTGTTTTTCAGCAGAAATAAACATGTTTCTGCAAGTTTGGTCAACCCCATGTAACTTATGGGGCAGTAACAGCTCACTTTTCAAAACGTGTTTTTCAGCCCGAAATAAACTCATTTTTTCAGACTTCAGAATTCCAATGTAACTGCAAGGCTCAGAAGAGCCCACACACTCAGCTCTTAACCCCAGTGTGCAGAAAGTGCCAAAACGTGTTTTTCAGCAGAAATAAACATGTTTCTGCAAGTTTGGTCAACCCCATGTAAGTTATGGGGCAGTAACAGCACACTTTTCAAAACGTGTTTTTCAGCCCGAAATAAACGCGTTTTTTCAGACAGCTGTATCCCTATGTAACTGCAAGGCTCAGAAGAGCCCACACACTCAGGTCGTAACCTCAGTGTGCTGAAAGTGTCAAAACGTGTTTTTCAGCAGAAATAAACATGTTTCTGCAAGTTTGGTCACCCCCATGTAACTTATGGGGCAGTAACAGCTCACTTTTCAAAACGTGTTTTTCAGCCCGAAATAAACGCGTTTTTTCAGACAGCTGTATCCCTATGTAACTGCAAGTCTCAGAAGAGCACACACACTCAGGTCTTAACCCCAGTGTGCTGAATGTGTCAAAACGTGTTTTTCAGCAGAAATAAACATGTTTCTGCAAGTTTGGTCACCCCCATATAAGTTATGGGGCAGTAACAGCACACTTTTCAAAACGTGTTTTTCAGCCCGAAATAAACGCGTTTTTTCAGACAGCTGTATCCCTATGTAACTGCAAGTCTCAGAAGAGCCCACACACTCAGCTCTTAACATCAGTGTGCAAAAAGTGCCAAAACGTGTTTTTCAGCAGAAATAAACATGTTTCTGCAAGTTTGGTCACCCCCATGTAAGTTATGGGGCAGTAACAGCACACTTTTCAAAACGTGTTTTTCATCCCGAAATAAACGCGTTTTTTCAGACAGCTGTACCCCTATGTAACTGCAAGGCTCAGAAGAGCGTACACACTCAGGTCTTAACCCCAGTGTGATAAAAGTGTCAAATCGTGTTTTTCAGTAGAAATAAACATGTTTCTGCAAGTTTGGTCAACCCCATGTAAGTTATGGGGCAGTAACAGCACACTTTTCAAAACGTGTTTTTCAGCCCGAAATAAACGCGTTTTTTCAGACTTCAGAATTGCAATGTAACTGCGAGGCTCAGAAGAGCCCACACACTCGGCTCTTAACCCCAGTGTGCTGAAAGTGTCAAAACATGTTTTTCAGCAGAAATAAACATGTTTCTGCAAGTTTGGTCAACCCCATGTAACTTATGGGGCAGTAACAGCTCACTTTTCAAAACGTGTTTTTCAGCCCGAAATAAACGCGTTTTTTCAGACTTCAGAATTCCAATGTAACTGCAAGGCTCAGAAGAGCCCACACACTCAGGTCTTAACCCCAGTGTGCTGAAAGTGTCAAAACGTGTTTTTCAGCAGAAATAAACATGTTTCTGCAAGTTTGGTCAACCCCATGTAAGTTATGGGGCAGTAACAGCACACTTTTCAAAACGTGTTTTTCAGCCCGAAATAAACGCGTTTTTTCAGACAGCTGTGTCCCTATGTAACTGCAAGGCTCAGAAGAGCCCACACACTCAGCTCTTAACCCCAGTGTGCTGAATGTGTCAAAACGTGTTTTTCAGCAGAAATAAACATGTTTCTGCAAGTTTGGTCAACCCCATGTAACTTATGGGGCAGTAACAGCTCACTTTTTAAAACGTGTTTTTCAGCCCGAAATAAACGCGTTTTTTCAGACTTCAGAATTCCAATGTAACTGCAAGGCTCAGAAGAGCCCACACACTCAGCTCTTAACCCCAGTGTGCAGAAAGTGCCAAAACGTGTTTTTCAGCAGAAATAAACATATTTCTGCAAGTTTGGTCAACCCCATGTAAGGTATGGGGCAGTAACAGCTCACTTTTCAAAACGTGTTTTTCAGCAGAAATAAACATGTTTCTGCAAGTTTGGTCAACCCCATGTAAGGTATGGGGCAGTAACAGCTCACTTTTCAAAACGTGTTTTTCAGCCCGAAATAAACACGTTTTTTCAGACAGCTGTATCCCTATGTAACTGCAAGGCTCAGAAGAGCCCACACACTCAGGTCTTAACCCCAGTGTGCTGAAAGTGTCAAAACATGTTTTTCAGCAGAAATAAACATGTTTCTGCAAGTTTGGTCAACCCCATGTAACTTATGGGGCAGTAACAGCTCACTTTTCAAAACGTGTTTTTCAGCCCGAAATAAACGTGTTTTTTCAGACTTCAGAATTCCAATGTAACTGCAAGGCTCAGAAGAGCCCACACACTCAGGTCTTAACCCCAGTGTGCTGAAAGTGTCAAAACGTGTTTTTCAGCAGAAATAAACATGTTTCTGCAAGTTTGGTCAACCCCATGTAACTTATGGGGCAGTAACAGCACACTTTTCAAAACGTGTTTTTCAACCCGAAATAAACGTGTTTTTTCAGACAGCTGTGTCCCTATGTAACTGCAAGGCTCAGAAGAGCCCACACACTCAGCTCTTAACCCCAGTGTGCTGAATGTGTCAAGACGTGTGTTTCAGCAGAAATAAACATGTTTCTGCAAGTTTGGTCAACCCCATGTAACTTATGGGGCAGTAACAGCTCACTTTTCAAAACGTGTTTTTCAGCCCGAAATAAACGCGTTTTTTCAGACTTCAGAATTCCAATGTAACTGCAAGGCTCAGAAGAGCCCACACACTCAGGTCTTAACCCCAGTGTGCTGAAAGTGTCAAAACGTGTTTTTCAGCAGAAATAAACATGTTTCTGCAAGTTTGGTCAACCCCATGTAACTTATGGGGCAGTAACAGCACACTTTTCAAAACGTGTTTTTCAGCCCGAAATAAACGTGTTTTTTCAGACAGCTGTGTCCCTATGTAACTGCAAGGCTCAGAAGAGCCCACACACTCAGCTCTTAACCCCAGTGTGCAGAAAGTGCCAAAACGTGTTTTTCAGCAGAAATAAACATGTTTCTGCAAGTTTGGTCAACCCCATATAAGTTATGGGGCAGTAACAGCAGACTTTTCAAAACGTGTTTTTCAGCCCGAAATAAACGCGTTTTTTCAGACAGCTGTATCCCTATGTAACTGCAAGGCTCAGAAGAGCCCACACACTCAGGTCTTAACCTCAGTGTGCTGAAAGTGTCAAAACGTGTTTTTCAGCAGAAATAAACATGTTTCTGCAAGTTTGGTCACCCCCATGTAAGTTATGGGGCAGTAACAGCACACTTTTCAAAACGTGTTTTTCAGCCCGAAATAAACGTGTTTTTTCAGACAGCTGTATCCTTATGTAACTGCAAGGCTCAGAAGAGCGTACACACTCAGGTCTTAACCCCAGTGTGATAAAAGTGTCAAAACGTGTTTTTCAGCAGAAATAAACATGTTTCTGCAAGTTTGGTCAACCCCATGTAAGTTATGGGGCAGTAACAGCACACTTTTCAAAATGTGTTTTTCAGCCCGAAATAAACGCGTTTTTTCAGGCAGCTGTATCCCTATGTAACTGCAAGGCTCAGAAGAGCCCCACACTCAGCTCTTAACCCCAGTGTGCTGAAAGTGTCAAAACGTGTTTTTCAGCAGAAATAAACATGTTTCTGCAAGTTTGGTCACTCCCATGTAAGTTATGGGGCAGTAACAGCTCACTTTTTAAAACGTGTTTTTCAGCCCGAAATAAACGCGTTTTTTCAGACAGCTGTATCCCTATGTAACTGCAAGGCTCAGAAGAGCCCACACACTCAGCTCTTAACCCCAGTGTGCTGAATGTGTCAAAATGTGTTTTTCAGCAGAAATAAACATGTTTATGCAAGTTTGGTCAACCCCATGTAAGTTATGGGGCAGTAACAGCACACTTTTCAAACCGTGTTTTTCAGCCCGAAATAAACGCGTTTTTTCAGACAGCTGTATCCCTATGTAACTGCAAGGCTCAGAAGAGCCCACACACTCAGCTTTTAACACCAGTGTGCAGAAAGTGCCAAAACGTGTTTTTCAGCAGAAATAAACATGTTTCTGCAAGTTTGGTCACCCCCATGTAAGTTATGGGGCAGTAACAGCACACTTTTCAAAACGTATTTTTCAGCCCGAAATAAACACGTTTTTTCAGCAGCTGAATCCCTAGGTAACTGCAAGGCTCAGAAGAGTCACACACTCAGCTCTTAACCCCAGTGTGATGAAAGTGTCAAATCGTGTTTTTCAGCAGAAATAAACATGTTTCTGCAAGTTTGGTCAACCCCATGTAAGTTATGGGGCAGTAATGGCACACTTTTAAAAACGTGTTTTTCAGCCCGAAATAAACGCGTTTTTTCAGACAGCTGTATCCCTATGTAACTGCAAGGCTCAGAAGAGCCCACACACTCAGCTCTTAACCCCAGTGTGCTGAAAGTGTCAAAACGTGTTTTTCAGCAGAAATAAACATGTTTCTGCAAGTTTGGTCAACCCCATGTAACTTATGGGGCAGTAACAGCTCACTTTTCAAAACGTTTTTTTCAGCCCGAAATAAACGCGTTTTTTCAGACTTCAGAATTCCAATGTAACTGCAAGGCTCAGAAGAGCCCACACACTCAGGTCTTAACCCCAGTGTGCTGAAAGTGTCAGAACGTGTTTTTCAGCAGAAATAAACATGTTTCTGCAAGTTTAGTCAACCCCATGTAACTTATGGGGCAGTAACAGCTCACTTTTCAAAACGTGTTTTTCAGCCCGAAATAAACGCGTTTTTTCAGACTTCAGAAATCCAATGTAACTGCAAGGCTCAGAAGAGCCTGCACACTCAGGTCTTAACCCCAGTGTGATGAAAGTGTCAAATCATGTTTTTCAGCAGAAATAAACATGTTTCTGCAAGTTTGGTCAACCCCATGTAAGTTATGGGGCAGTAACAGCACACTTTTCAAAACGTGTTTTTCAGCCCGAAATAAACGTGTTTTTTCAGACAGCTGTATCCCTATGTAACTGCAAGGCTCAGAAGAGCCCACACACTCAGCTCTTAACCCCAGTGTGCTGAAAGTGTCAAAACGTGTTTTTCAGCAGAAATAAACATGTTTCTGCAAGTTTGGTCAACCCCATGTAACTTATGGGGCAGTAACAGCTCACTTTTCAAAACGTTTTTTTCAGCCCGAAATAAACGCGTTTTTTCAGACTTCAGAATTCCAATGTAACTTCAAGGCTCAGAAGAGCCCACACACTCAGGTCTTAACCCCAGTGTGCTGAAAGTGTCAGAACGTGTTTTTCAGCAGAAATAAACATGTTTCTGCAAGTTTGGTCACCCCCATGTAAGTTATGGGGCAGTAACAGCACACTTTTCAAAACGTGTTTTTCAGCCCGAAATAAACGCATTTTTCAGACTTCAGTTTCCCAATGTAAGTGCAAGGCTCAGAAGAGCCCACACACTCAGCTCTTAAAACCAGTGTGCTGAAAGTGTCAGAACGTGTTTTTCAGAAGAAATAAACATGTTTCTGCAAGTTTGGTCAACCCCATGTAAGTTATGGGGCAGTAACAGCACACTTTTCAAAACGTGTTTTTCAGCCCGAAATAAACGCGTTTTTTCAGACTTCAGAATTCCAATGTAACTGCAAGGCTCAGAAGAGCCCACACACTCAGCTCTTAACCCCAGTGTGCTGAAAGTGTCAGAACGTGTTTTTCAGCAGAAATAAACATGTTTCTGCAAGTTTGGTCATCCCCATGTAAGTTATGTGGCAGTAATGGTACACTTTTCAAAACGTGTTTTTCAGCCCGAAATAAACGCGTTTTTTCAGACTTCAGAATTCCAATGTAACTGCAAGGCTCAGAAGAGCCCACACACTCAGCTCTTAACCCCAGTGTGCTGAAAGTGTCAGAACGTGTTTTTCAGCAGAAATCAACATGTTTCTGCAAGTTTGGTCAACCCCATGTAACTTATGGGGCAGTAACAGCTCACTTTTCAAAACGTGTTTTTCAGCCCAAAATAAACGCGTTTTTTTAAACTTCAGAATTCCAATGTAACTGCAAGGCTCAGAAGAGCCCACACACTCAGCTCTTAACCCCAGTGTGCTGAAAGTGTCAAAACGTGTTTTTCAGCAGAAATAAACATGTTTCTGCAAGTTTGGTCAACCCCATGTAAGTTATGGGGCAGTAACAGCACACTTTTCAAAACGTGTTTTCCAGCCCGAAATAAACGCGTTTTTTCAGACTTCAGAATTGCAATGTAACTGCGAGGCTCAGAAGAGCCCACACACTCGGCTCTTAACCCCAGTGTGCTGAAAGTGTCAAAACATGTTTTTCAGCAGAAATAAACATGTTTCTGCAAGTTTGGTCAACCCCATGTAACTTATGGGGCAGTAACAGCTCACTTTTCAAAACGTGTTTTTCAGCCCGAAATAAACGCGTTTTTTCAGACTTCAGAATTCCAATGTAACTGCAAGGCTCAGAAGAGCCCACACACTCAGCTCTTAACCCCAGTGTGCAGAAAGTGCCAAAACGTGTTTTTCAGCAGAAATAAACATGTTTCTGCAAGTTTGGTCAACCCCATGTAAGTTATGGGGCAGTAACAGCACACTTTTCAAAACGTGTTTTTCAGACCGAAATAAATGCGTTTTTTCAGACAGCTGTATCCCTATGTAACTGCAAGGCTCAGAAGAGCCCACACACTCAGGTCTTAACCTCAGTGTGCTGAAAGTGTCAAAACGTGTTTTTCAGCAGAAATAAACATGTTTCTGCAAGTTTGGTCACCCCCATGTAAGTTATGGGGCAGTAACAGCACACTTTTCAAAACGTGTTTTTCAGCCCGAAATAAACGCGTTTTTTCATTCAGCTGTATCCCTATGTAACTGCAAGGCTCAGAAGAGCCCACACACTCAGGTCTTAACCCCAGTGTGCTGAAAGTGTCAAAACATGTTTTTCAGCAGAAATAAACATGTTTCTGCAAGTTTGGTCAACCCCATGTAACTTATGGGGCAGTAACAGCTCACTTTTCAAAACGTGGTTTTCAGCCCGAAATAAACGCGTTTTTTCAGACTTCAGAATTCCAATGTAACTGCAAGGCTCAGAAGAGCCCACACACTCAGGTCTTAACCCCAGTGTGCTGAAAGTGTCAAAACGTGTTTTTCAGCAGAAATAAACATGTTTCTGCAAGTTTGGTCAACCCCATGTAACTTATGGGGCAGTAACAGCACACTTTTCAAAACGTGTTTTTCAGCCCGAAATAAACGTGTTTTTTCAGACAGCTGTGTCCCTATGTAACTGCAAGGCTCAGAAGAGCCCACACACTCAGCTCTTAACCCCAGTGTGCTGAATGTGTCAAGACGTGTTTTTCAGCAGAAATAAACATGTTTCTGCAAGTTTGGTCAACCCCATGTAACTTATGGGGCAGTAACAGCTCACTTTTCAAAACGTGTTTTTCAGCCCGAAATAAACGCGTTTTTTCAGACTTCAGAATTCCAATGTAACTGCAAGGCTCAGAAGAGCCCACACACTCAGGTCTTAACCCCAGTGTGCTGAAAGTGTCAAAACGTGTTTTTCAGCAGAAATAAACATGTTTCTGCAAGTTTGGTCAACCCCATGTAACTTATGGGGCAGTAACAGCACACTTTTCAAAACGTGTTTTTCAGCCCGAAATAAACGTGTTTTTTCAGACAGCTGTGTCCCTATGTAACTGCAAGGCTCAGAAGAGCCCACACACTCAGCTCTTAACCCCAGTGTGCAGAAAGTGCCAAAACGTGTTTTTCAGCAGAAATAAACATGTTTCTGCAAGTTTGGTCAACCCCATATAAGTTATGGAGCAGTAACAGCAGACTTTTCAAAACGTGTTTTTCAGCCCGAAATAAACGCGTTTTTTCAGACAGCTGTATCCCTATGTAACTGCAAGGCTCAGAAGAGCCCACACACTCAGGTCTTAACCTCAGTGTGCTGAAAGTGTCAAAACGTGTTTTTCAGCAGAAATAAACATGTTTCTGCAAGTTTGGTCACCCCCATGTAAGTTATGGGGCAGTAACAGCACACTTTTCAAAACGTGTTTTTCAGCCCGAAATAAACGTGTTTTTTCAGACAGCTGTATCCTTATGTAACTGCAAGGCTCAGAAGAGCGTACACACTCAGGTCTTAACCCCAGTGTGATAAAAGTGTCAAAACGTGTTTTTCAGCAGAAATAAACATGTTTCTGCAAGTTTGGTCAACCCCATGTAAGTTATGGGGCAGTAACAGCACACTTTTCAAAATGTGTTTTTCAGCCCGAAATAAACGCGTTTTTTCAGGCAGCTGTATCCCTATGTAACTGCAAGGCTCAGAAGAGCCCCACACTCAGCTCTTAACCCCAGTGTGCTGAATGTGTCAAAACGTGTTTTTCAGCAGAAATAAACATGTTTCTGCAAGTTTGGTCACTCCCATGTAAGTAATGGGGCAGTAACAGCTCACTTTTCAAAACGTGTTTTTCAGCCCGAAATAAACGCGTTTTTTCAGACAGCTGTATCCCTATGTAACTGCAAGGCTCAGAAGAGCCCACACACTCAGCTCTTAACCCCAGTGTGCTGAATGTGTCAAAATGTGTTTTTCAGCAGAAATAAACATGTTTATGCAAGTTTGGTCAACCCCATGTAAGTTATGGGGCAGTAACAGCACACTTTTCAAACCGTGTTTTTCAGCCCGAAATAAACGCGTTTTTTCAGACAGCTGTATCCCTATGTAACTGCAAGGCTCAGAAGAGCCCACACACTCAGCTTTTAACACCAGTGTGCAGAAAGTGCCAAAACGTGTTTTTCAGCAGAAATAAACATGTTTCTGCAAGTTTGGTCACCCCCATGTAAGTTATGGGGCAGTAACAGCACACTTTTCAAAACGTATTTTTCAGCCCGAAATAAACGCGTTTTTTCAGCAGCTGAATCCTTAGGTAACTGCAAGGCTCAGAAGAGTCACACACTCAGCTCTTAACCCCAGTGTGATGAAAGTGTCAAATGGTTTTTTTCAGCAGAAATAAACATGTTTCTGCAAGTTTGGTCAACCCCATGTAACTTATGGGGCAGTAACAGCTCACTTTTCAAAACGTTTTTTTCAGCCCGAAATAAACGCGTTTTTTCAGACTTCAGAATTCCAATGTAACTGCAAGGCTCAGAAGAGCCCACACACTCAGGTCTTAACCCCAGTGTGCTGAAAGTGTCAGAACGTGTTTTTCAGAAGAAATAAACATGTTTCTGCAAGTTTAGTCAACCCCATGTAACTTATGGGGCAGTAACAGCTCACTTTTCAAAACGTGTTTTTCAGCCCGAAATAAACGCGTTTTTTCAGACTTCAGAATTCCAATGTAACTGCAAGGCTCAGAAGAGCCTGCACACTCAGGTCTTAACCCCAGTGTGCTGAAAGTGTCAGAACGTGTTTTTCAGCAGAAATAAACATGTTTCTGCAAGTTTGGTCACCCCCATGTAAGTTATGGGGCAGTAACAGCACACTTTTCAAAACGTGTTTTTCAGCCCGAAATAAACGCATTTTTCAGACTTCAGTTTCCCAATGTAAGTGCAAGGCTCAGAAGAGCCCACACACTCAGCTCTTAAAACCAGTGTGCTGAAAGTGTCAGAACGTGTTTTTCAGAAGAAATAAACATGTTTCTGCAAGTTTGGTCAACCCCATGTAAGTTATGGGGCAGTAACAGCACACTTTTCAAAACGTGTTTTTCAGCCCGAAATAAACGCGTTTTTTCAGACTTCAGAATTCCAATGTAACTGCAAGGCTCAGAAGAGCCCACACACTCAGCTCTTAACCCCAGTGTGCTGAAAGTGTCAGAACGTGTTTTTCAGCAGAAATAAACATGTTTCTGCAAGTTTGGTCATCCCCATGTAAGTTATGTGGCAGTAATGGCACACTTTTCAAAACGTGTTTTTCAGCCCGAAATAAACGTGTTTTTTCAGACAGCTGTATCCCTATGTAACTGCAAGGCTCAGAAGAGCCCACACACTCAGGTCTTAACCCCAGTGTGCTGAAAGTGTCAGAACGTGTTTTTCAGCAGAAATAAACATGTTTCTGCAAGTTTGGTCACCCCCATGTAAGTTATGGGGCAGTAACAGCACACTTTTCAAAACGTGTTTTTCAGCCCGAAATAAACGCATTTTTCAGACTTCAGTTTCCCAATGTAAGTGCAAGGCTCAGAAGAGCCCACACACTCAGCTCTTAAAACCAGTGTGCTGAAAGTGTCAGAACGTGTTTTTCAGAAGAAATAAACATGTTTCTGCAAGTTTGGTCAACCCCATGTAAGTTATGGGGCAGTAACAGCACACTTTTCAAAACGTGTTTTTCAGCCCGAAATAAACGCGTTTTTTCAGACTTCAGAATTCCAATGTAACTGCAAGGCTCAGAAGAGCCCACACACTCAGCTCTTAACCCCAGTGTGCTGAAAGTGTCAGAACGTGTTTTTCAGCAGAAATAAACATGTTTCTGCAAGTTTAGTCAACCCCATGTAACTTATGGGGCAGTAACAGCTCACTTTTCAAAACGTGTTTTTCAGCCCGAAATAAACGCGTTTTTTCAGACTTCAGAATTCCAATGTAACTGCAAGGCTCAGAAGAGCCTGCACACTCAGGTCTTAACCCCAGTGTGATGAAAGTGTCAAATCATGTTTTTCAGCAGAAATAAACATGTTTCTGCAAGTTTGGTCAACCCCATGTAAGTTATGGGGCAGTAACAGCACACTTTTCAAAACGTGTTTTTCAGCCCGAAATAAACGTGTTTTTTCAGACAGCTGTATCCCTATGTAACTGCAAGGCTCAGAAGAGCCCACACACTCAGGTCTTAACCCCAGTGTGCTGAAAGTGTCAGAACGTGTTTTTCAGCAGAAATAAACATGTTTCTGCAAGTTTGGTCACCCCCATGTAAGTTATGGGGCAGTAACAGCACACTTTTCAAAACGTGTTTTTCAGCCCGAAATAAACGCGTTTTTCAGACTTCAGTTTCCCAATGTAAGTGCAAGGCTCAGAAGAGCCCACACACTCAGCTGCTGAAAGTGTCAGAACGTGTTTTTCAGAAGAAATAAACATGTTTCTGCAAGTTTGGTCAACCCCATGTAAGTTATGGGGCAGTAACAGCACACTTTTCAAAACGTGTTTTTCAGCCCGAAATAAACGCGTTTTTTCAGACTTCAGAATTCCAATGTAACTGCAAGGCTCAGAAGAGCCCACACACTCAGCTCTTAACCCCAGTGTGCTGAAAGTGTCAGAACGTGTTTTTCAGCAGAAATAAACATGTTTCTGCAAGTTTAGTCAACCCCATGTAACTTATGGGGCAGTAACAGCTCACTTTTCAAAACGTGTTTTTCAGCCCGAAATAAACGCGTTTTTTCAGACTTCAGAATTCCAATGTAACTGCAAGGCTCAGATGAGCCTGCACACTCAGGTCTTAACCCCAGTGTGATGAAAGTGTCAAATCATGTTTTTCAGCAGAAATAAACATGTTTCTGCAAGTTTGGTCAACCCCATGTAAGTTATGGGGCAGTAACAGCACACTTTTCAAAACGTGTTTTTCAGCCCGAAATAAACGCATTTTTCAGACTTCAGTTTCCCAATGTAAGTGCAAGGCTCAGAAGAGCCCACACACTCAGCTCTTAAAACCAGTGTGCTGAAAGTGTCAGAACGTGTTTTTCAGAAGAAATAAACATGTTTCTGCAAGTTTGGTCAACCCCATGTAAGTTATGGGGCAGTAACAGCACACTTTTCAAAACGTGTTTTTCAGCCCGAAATAAACGCGTTTTTTCAGACTTCAGAATTCCAATGTAACTGCAAGGCTCAGAAGAGCCCACACACTCAGCTCTTAACCCCAGTGTGCTGAAAGTGTCAGAACGTGTTTTTCAGCAGAAATAAACATGTTTCTGCAAGTTTGGTCATCCCCATGTAAGTTATGTGGCAGTAATGGCACACTTTTCAAAACGTGTTTTTCAGCCCGAAATAAACGCGTTTTTTCAGACTTCAGAATTCCAATGTAACTGCAAGGCTCAGAAGAGCCCACACACTCAGCTCTTAACCCCAGTGTGCTGAAAGTGTCAGAACGTGTTTTTCAGCAGAAATCAACATGTTTCTGCAAGTTTGGTCAACCCCATGTAACTTATGGGGCAGTAACAGCTCACTTTTCAAAACGTGTTTTTCAGCCCGAAATAAACGCGTTTTTTCAGACTTCAGAATTCCAATGTAACTGCAAGGCTCAGAAGAGCCCACACACTCAGCTCTTAACCCCAGTGTGCTGAAAGTGTCAAAACGTGTTTTTCAGCAGAAATAAACATGTTTCTGCAAGTTTGGTCAACCCCATGTAAGTTATGGGGCAGTAACAGCACACTTTTCAAAACGTGTTTTTCAGCCCGAAATAAACGCGTTTTTTCAGACTTCAGAATTGCAATGTAACTGCGAGGCTCAGAAGAGCCCACACACTCGGCTCTTAACCCCAGTGTGCTGAAAGTGTCAAAACATGTTTTTCAGCAGAAATAAACATGTTTCTGCAAGTTTGGTCAACCCCATGTAACTTATGGGGCAGTAACAGCTCACTTTTCAAAACGTGTTTTTCAGCCCGAAATAAACGCGTTTTTTCAGACTTCAGAATTCCAATGTAACTGCAAGGCTCAGAAGAGCCCACACACTCAGCTCTTAACCCCAGTGTGCAGAAAGTGCCAAAACGTGTTTTTCAGCAGAAATAAACATGTTTCTGCAAGTTTGGTCAACCCCATGTAAGTTATGGGGCAGTAACAGCACACTTTTCAAAACGTGTTTTTCAGCCCGAAATAAATGCGTTTTTTCAGACAGCTGTATCCCTATGTAACTGCAAGGCTCAGAAGAGCCCACACACTCAGGTCTTAACCTCAGTGTGCTGAAAGTGTCAAAACGTGTTTTTCAGCAGAAATAAACATGTTTCTGCAAGTTTGGTCACCCCCATGTAAGTTATGGGGCAGTAACAGCACACTTTTCAAAACGTGTTTTTCAGCCCGAAATAAACGCATTTTTCAGACTTCAGTTTCCCAATGTAAGTGCAAGGCTCAGAAGAGCCCACACACTCAGCTGCTGAAAGTGTCAGAACGTGTTTTTCAGAAGAAATAAACATGTTTCTGCAAGTTTGGTCAACCCCATGTAAGTTATGGGGCAGTAACAGCACACTTTTCAAAACGTGTTTTTCAGCCCGAAATAAACGCGTTTTTTCAGACTTCAGAATTCCAATGTAACTGCAAGGCTCAGAAGAGCCCACACACTCAGCTCTTAACCCCAGTGTGCTGAAAGTGTCAGAACGTGTTTTTCAGCAGAAATAAACATGTTTCTGCAAGTTTAGTCAACCCCATGTAACTTATGGGGCAGTAACAGCTCACTTTTCAAAACGTGTTTTTCAGCCCGAAATAAACGCGTTTTTTCAGACTTCAGAATTCCAATGTAACTGCAAGGCTCAGAAGAGCCTGCACACTCAGGTCTTAACCCCAGTGTGATGAAAGTGTCAAATCATGTTTTTCAGCAGAAATAAACATGTTTCTGCAAGTTTGGTCAACCCCATGTAAGTTATGGGGCAGTAACAGCACACTTTTCAAAACGTGTTTTTCAGCCCGAAATAAACGTGTTTTTTCAGACAGCTGTATCCCTATGTAACTGCAAGGCTCAGAAGAGCCCACACACTCAGGTCTTAACCCCAGTGTGCTGAAAGTGTCAGAACGTGTTTTTCAGCAGAAATAAACATGTTTCTGCAAGTTTGGTCACCCCCATGTAAGTTATGGGGCAGTAACAGCACACTTTTCAAAACGTGTTTTTCAGCCCGAAATAAACGCATTTTTCAGACTTCAGTTTCCCAATGTAAGTGCAAGGCTCAGAAGAGCCCACACACTCAGCTCTTAAAACCAGTGTGCTGAAAGTGTCAGAACGTGTTTTTCAGAAGAAATAAACATGTTTCTGCAAGTTTGGTCAACCCCATGTAAGTTATGGGGCAGTAACAGCACACTTTTCAAAACGTGTTTTTCAGCCCGAAATAAACGCGTTTTTTCAGACTTCAGAATTCCAATGTAACTGCAAGGCTCAGAAGAGCCCACACACTCAGGTCTTAACCTCAGTGTGCTGAAAGTGTCAAAACGTGTTTTTCAGCAGAAATAAACATGTTTCTGCAAGTTTGGTCACCCCCATGTAAGTTATGGGGCAGTAACAGCACACTTTTCAAAACGTGTTTTTCAGCCCGAAATAAACGCGTTTTTTCATTCAGCTGTATCCCTATGTAACTGCAAGGCTCAGAAGAGCCCACACACTCAGCTCTTAACCCCAGTGTGCTGAAAGTGTCAAAACGTGTTTTTCAGCAGAAATAAACATGTTTCTGCAAGTTTGGTCAACCCCATGTAAGTTATGGGGCAGTAACAGCACACTTTTCAAAACGTGTTTTTCAGCCCGAAATAAACACGTTTTTTCATTCAGCTGTATCCCTATGTAACTGCAAGGCTTAAAAGAGCCCACACACTCAGCTCTTAACCCCAGTGTGCAGAAAGTGTCAAAACATGTTTTTCAGCAGAAATAAACATGTTTCTGCAAGTTTGGTCAACCCCATGTAACTTATGGGGCAGTAACAGCTCACTTTTCAAAACGTGTTTTTCAGCCCGAAATAAACGCGTTTTTTCAGACTTCAGAATTCCAATGTAACTGCAAGGCTCAGAAGAGCCCACACACTCAGGTCTTAACCCCAGTGTGCTGAAAGTGTCAAAACGTGTTTTTCAGCAGAAATAAACATGTTTCTGCAAGTTTGGTCAACCCCATGTAACTTATGGGGCAGTAACAGCTCACTTTTCAAAACGTGTTTTTCAGCCCGAAATAAACGCGTTTTTTCAGACTTCAGAATTCCAATGTAACTGCAAGGCTCAGAAGAGCCCACACACTCAGGTCTTAACCCCAGTGTGCTGAAAGTGTCAAAACGTGTTTTTCAGCAGAAATAAACATGTTTCTGCAAGTTTGGTCAACCCCATGTAAGTTATGGGGCAGTAACAGCACACTTTTCAAAACGTGTTTTTCAGCCCGAAATAAACGTGTTTTTTCATTCAGCTGTATCCCTATGTAACTGCAAGGCTTAAAAGAGCCCACACACTCAGCTCTTAACCCCAGTGTGCAGAAAGTGTCAAAACATGTTTTTCAGCAGAAATAAACATGTTTCTGCAAGTTTGGTCAACCCCATGTAACTTATGGGGCAGTAACAGCTCACTTTTCAAAACGTGTTTTTCAGCCCGAAATAAACGCGTTTTTTCAGACTTCAGAATTCCAATGTAACTGCAAGGCTCAGAAGAGCCAACACACTCAGGTCTTAACCCCAGTGTGCTGAAAGTGTCAAAACGTGTTTTTCAGCAGAAATAAACATGTTTCTGCAAGTTTGGTCAACCCCATGTAACTTATGGGGCAGTAACAGCACACTTTTCAAAACGTGTTTTTCAGCCCGAAATAAACGTGTTTTTTCAGACAGCTGTGTCCCTATGTAACTGCAAGGCTCAGAAGAGCCCACACACTCAGCTCTTAACCCCAGTGTGCTGAATGTGTCAAAACGTGTTTTTCAGCAGAAATAAACATGTTTCTGCAAGTTTGGTCAACCCCATGTAACTTATGGGGCAGTAACAGCTCACTTTTCAAAACGTGTTTTTCAGCCCGAAATAAACGCGTTTTTTCAGACTTCAGAATTCCAATGTAACTGCAAGGCTCAGAAGAGCCCACACACTCAGCTCTTAACCCCAGTGTGCAGAAAGTGCCAAAATGTGTTTTTCAGCAGAAATAAACATGTTTCTGCAAGTTTGGTCAACCCCATATAAGTTATGGGGCAGTAACAGCAGACTTTTCAAAACGTGTTTTTCAGCCCGAAATAAACGCGTTTTTTCAGACAGCTGTATCCCTATGTAACTGCAAGGCTCAGAAGAGCCCACACACTCAGGTCTTAACCTCAGTGTGCTGAAAGTGTCAAAACGTGTTTTTCAGCAGAAATAAACATGTTTCTGCAAGTTTGGTCACCCCCATGTAAGTTATGGGGCAGTAACAGCACACTTTTCAAAACGTGTTTTTCAGCCCGAAATAAACGCGTTTTTTCAGACAGCTGTATCCCTATGTAACTGCAAGGCTCAGAAGAGCGTACACACTCAGGTCTTAACCCCAGTGTGATAAAAGTGTCAAAACGTGTTTTTCAGCAGAAATAAACATGTTTCTGCAAGTTTGGTCAACCCCATGTAAGTTATGGGGCAGTAACAGCACACTTTTCAAAACGTGTTTTTCAGCCCGAAATAAACGCGTTTTTTCAGGCAGCTGTATCCCTATGTAACTGCAAGGCTCAGAAGACCCCACACACTCAGCTCTTAACCCCAGTGTGCTGAATGTGTCAAAACGTGTTTTTCAGCAGAAATAAACATGTTTCTGCAAGTTTGGTCACCCCCATGTAAGTTATGGGGCAGTAACAGCTCACTTTTAAAAACGTGTTTTTCAGCCCGAAATAAACGCGTTTTTTCAGACTTCAGAATTCCAATGTAACTGCAAGGCTCAGAAGAGCCCACACACTCAGCTCTTAACCCCAGTGTGCAGAAAGTGCCAAAACGTGTTTTTCAGCAGAAATAAACATGTTTCTGCAAGTTTGGTCAACCCCATGTAAGTTATGGGGCAGTAACAGCACACTTTTCAAAACGTGTTTTTCAGCCCGAAATAAACGCGTTTTTTCAGACAGCTGTATCCCTATGTAACTGCAAGGCTCAGAAGAGCCCACACACTCAGGTCTTAACCTCAGTGTGCTGAAAGTGTCAAAACGTGTTTTTCAGCAGAAATAAACATGTTTCTGCAAGTTTGGTCACCCCCATGTAAGTTATGGGGCAGTAACAGCACACTTTTCAAAACATGTTTTTCAGCCCGAAATAAACGCGTTTTTCAGACAGCTGTATCCCTATGTAACTGCAAGGCTCAGAAGAGCCCACACACTCAGCTCTTAACCCCAGTGTGCTGAAAGTGTCAAAACGTGTTTTTCAGCAGAAATAAACATGTTTCTGCAAGTTTGGTCAACCCCATGTAACTTATGGGGCAGTAACAGCTCACTTTTCAAAACGTGTTTTTCAGCCCGAAATAAACTCATTTTTTCAGACTTCAGAATTCCAATGTAACTGCAAGGCTCAGAAGAGCCCACACACTCAGCTCTTAACCCCAGTGTGCAGAAAGTGCCAAAACGTGTTTTTCAGCAGAAATAAACATGTTTCTGCAAGTTTGGTCAACCCCATGTAAGTTATGGGGCAGTAACAGCACACTTTTCAAAACGTGTTTTTCAGCCCGAAATAAACGCGTTTTTTCAGACAGCTGTATCCCTATGTAACTGCAAGGCTCAGAAGAGCCCACACACTCAGGTCTTAACCTCAGTGTGCTGAAAGTGTCAAAACGTGTTTTTCAGCAGAAATAAACATGTTTCTGCAAGTTTGGTCACCCCCATGTAAGTTATGGGGCAGTAACAGCACACTTTTCAAAACGTGTTTTTCAGCCCGAAATAAACGCGTTTTTTCAGACAGCTGTGTCCCTATGTAACTGCAAGGCTCAGAAGAGCCCACACACTCAGCTCTTAACCCCAGTGTGCTGAATGTGTCAAAACGTGTTTTTCAGCAGAAATAAACATGTTTCTGCAAGTTTGGTCAACCCCATGTAACTTATGGGGCAGTAACAGCTCACTTTTCAAAACGTGTTTTTCAGCCCGAAATAAACGCGTTTTTTCAGGCAGCTGTATCCCTATGTAACTGCAAGGCTCAGAAGAGCCCACACACTCAGCTCTTAACCCCAGTGTGCTGAATGTGTCAAAACGTGTTTTTCAGCAGAAATAAACATGTTTCTGCAAGTTTGGTCAACCCCATGTAACTTATGGGGCAGTAACAGCTCACTTTTCAAAACGTGTTTTTCAGCCCGAAATAAACGCGTTTTTTCAGACTTCAGAATTCCAATGTAACTGCAAGGCTCAGAAGAGCCCACATACTCAGCTCTTAACCCCAGTGTGCAGAAAGTGCCAAAACGTGTTTTTCAGCAGAAATAAACATGTTTCTGCAAGTTTGGTCAACCCCATATAAGTTATGGGGCAGTAACAGCAGACTTTTCAAAACGTGTTTTTCAGCCCGAAATAAACGCGTTTTTTCAGACAGCTGTATCCCTATGTAACTGCAAGGCTCAGAAGAGCCCACACACTCAGGTCTTAACCTCAGTGTGCTGAAAGTGTCAAAACGTGTTTTTCAGCAGAAATAAACATGTTTCTGCAAGTTTGGTCACCCCCATGTAAGTTATGGGGCAGTAACAGCACACTTTTCAAAACGTGTTTTTCAGCCCGAAATAAACGCGTTTTTTCAGACAGCTGTATCCCTATGTAACTGCAAGGCTCAGAAGAGCGTACACACTCAGGTCTTAACCCCAGTGTGATAAAAGTGTCAAAACGTGTTTTTCAGCAGAAATAAACATGTTTCTGCAAGTTTGGTCAACCCCATGTAAGTTATGGGGCAGTAACAGCACACTTTTCAAAACGTGTTTTTCAGCCCGAAATAAACGCGTTTTTTCAGGCAGCTGTATCCCTATGTAACTGCAAGGCTCAGAAGACCCCACACACTCAGCTCTTAACCCCAGTGTGCTGAATGTGTCAAAACGTGTTTTTCAGCAGAAATAAACATGTTTCTGCAAGTTTGGTCACCCCCATGTAAGTTATGGGGCAGTAACAGCACACTTTTCAAAACGTGTTTTTCAGCCCGAAATAAACGCGTTTTTTCATTCAGCTGTATCCCTATGTAACTGCAAGGCTCAGAAGAGCCCACACACTCAGCTCTTAACCCCAGTGTGCTGAAAGTGTCAAAACGTGTTTTTCAGCAGAAATAAACATGTTTCTGCAAGTTTGGTCAACCCCATGTAAGTTATGGGGCAGTAACAGCACACTTTTCAAAACGTGTTTTTCAGCCCGAAATAAACGCGTTTTTTCATTCAGCTGTATCCCTATGTAACTGCAAGGCTTAAAAGAGCCCACACACTCAGCTCTTAACCCCAGTGTGCAGAAAGTGTCAAAACATGTTTTTCAGCAGAAATAAACATGTTTCTGCAAGTTTGGTCAACCCCATGTAACTTATGGGGCAGTAACAGCTCACTTTTCAAAACGTGTTTTTCAGCCCGAAATAAACGCGTTTTTTCAGACTTCAGAATTCCAATGTAACTGCAAGGCTCAGAAGAGCCCACACACTCAGGTCTTAACCCCAGTGTGCTGAAAGTGTCAAAACGTGTTTTTCAGCAGAAATAAACATGTTTCTGCAAGTTTGGTCAACCCCATGTAACTTATGGGGCAGTAACAGCTCACTTTTCAAAACGTGTTTTTCAGCCCGAAATAAACGCGTTTTTTCAGACTTCAGAATTCCAATGTAACTGCAAGGCTCAGAAGAGCCCACACACTCAGGTCTTAACCCCAGTGTGCTGAAAGTGTCAAAACGTGTTTTTCAGCAGAAATAAACATGTTTCTGCAAGTTTGGTCAACCCCATGTAAGTTATGGGGCAGTAACAGCACACTTTTCAAAACGTGTTTTTCAGCCCGAAATAAACGTGTTTTTTCATTCAGCTGTATCCCTATGTAACTGCAAGGCTTAAAAGAGCCCACACACTCAGCTCTTAACCCCAGTGTGCAGAAAGTGTCAAAACATGTTTTTCAGCAGAAATAAACATGTTTCTGCAAGTTTGGTCAACCCCATGTAACTTATGGGGCAGTAACAGCTCACTTTTCAAAACGTGTTTTTCAGCCCGAAATAAACGCGTTTTTTCAGACTTCAGAATTCCAATGTAACTGCAAGGCTCAGAAGAGCCAACACACTCAGGTCTTAACCCCAGTGTGCTGAAAGTGTCAAAACGTGTTTTTCAGCAGAAATAAACATGTTTCTGCAAGTTTGGTCAACCCCATGTAACTTATGGGGCAGTAACAGCACACTTTTCAAAACGTGTTTTTCAGCCCGAAATAAACGTGTTTTTTCAGACAGCTGTGTCCCTATGTAACTGCAAGGCTCAGAAGAGCCCACACACTCAGCTCTTAACCCCAGTGTGCTGAATGTGTCAAAACGTGTTTTTCAGCAGAAATAAACATGTTTCTGCAAGTTTGGTCAACCCCATGTAACTTATGGGGCAGTAACAGCTCACTTTTCAAAACGTGTTTTTCAGCCCGAAATAAACGCGTTTTTTCAGACTTCAGAATTCCAATGTAACTGCAAGGCTCAGAAGAGCCCACACACTCAGCTCTTAACCCCAGTGTGCAGAAAGTGCCAAAACGTGTTTTTCAGCAGAAATAAACATGTTTCTGCAAGTTTGGTCAACCCCATATAAGTTATGGGGCAGTAACAGCAGACTTTTCAAAACGTGTTTTTCAGCCCGAAATAAACGCGTTTTTTCAGACAGCTGTATCCCTATGTAACTGCAAGGCTCAGAAGAGCCCACACACTCAGGTCTTAACCTCAGTGTGCTGAAAGTGTCAAAACGTGTTTTTCAGCAGAAATAAACATGTTTCTGCAAGTTTGGTCACCCCCATGTAAGTTATGGGGCAGTAACAGCACACTTTTCAAAACGTGTTTTTCAGCCCGAAATAAACGCGTTTTTTCAGACAGCTGTATCCCTATGTAACTGCAAGGCTCAGAAGAGCGTACACACTCAGGTCTTAACCCCAGTGTGATAAAAGTGTCAAAACGTGTTTTTCAGCAGAAATAAACATGTTTCTGCAAGTTTGGTCAACCCCATGTAAGTTATGGGGCAGTAACAGCACACTTTTCAAAACGTGTTTTTCAGCCCGAAATAAACGCGTTTTTTCAGGCAGCTGTATCCCTATGTAACTGCAAGGCTCAGAAGACCCCACACACTCAGCTCTTAACCCCAGTGTGCTGAATGTGTCAAAACGTGTTTTTCAGCAGAAATAAACATGTTTCTGCAAGTTTGGTCACCCCCATGTAAGTTATGGGGCAGTAACAGCTCACTTTTAAAAACGTGTTTTTCAGCCCGAAATAAACGCGTTTTTTCAGACTTCAGAATTCCAATGTAACTGCAAGGCTCAGAAGAGCCCACACACTCAGCTCTTAACCCCAGTGTGCAGAAAGTGCCAAAACGTGTTTTTCAGCAGAAATAAACATGTTTCTGCAAGTTTGGTCAACCCCATGTAAGTTATGGGGCAGTAACAGCACACTTTTCAAAACGTGTTTTTCAGCCCGAAATAAACGCGTTTTTTCAGACAGCTGTATCCCTATGTAACTGCAAGGCTCAGAAGAGCCCACACACTCAGGTCTTAACCTCAGTGTGCTGAAAGTGTCAAAACGTGTTTTTCAGCAGAAATAAACATGTTTCTGCAAGTTTGGTCACCCCCATGTAAGTTATGGGGCAGTAACAGCACACTTTTCAAAACATGTTTTTCAGCCCGAAATAAACGCGTTTTTCAGACAGCTGTATCCCTATGTAACTGCAAGGCTCAGAAGAGCCCACACACTCAGCTCTTAACCCCAGTGTGCTGAAAGTGTCAAAACGTGTTTTTCAGCAGAAATAAACATGTTTCTGCAAGTTTGGTCAACCCCATGTAACTTATGGGGCAGTAACAGCTCACTTTTCAAAACGTGTTTTTCAGCCCGAAATAAACTCATTTTTTCAGACTTCAGAATTCCAATGTAACTGCAAGGCTCAGAAGAGCCCACACACTCAGCTCTTAACCCCAGTGTGCAGAAAGTGCCAAAACGTGTTTTTCAGCAGAAATAAACATGTTTCTGCAAGTTTGGTCAACCCCATGTAAGTTATGGGGCAGTAACAGCACACTTTTCAAAACGTGTTTTTCAGCCCGAAATAAACGCGTTTTTTCAGACAGCTGTATCCCTATGTAACTGCAAGGCTCAGAAGAGCCCACACACTCAGGTCTTAACCTCAGTGTGCTGAAAGTGTCAAAACGTGTTTTTCAGCAGAAATAAACATGTTTCTGCAAGTTTGGTCACCCCCATGTAAGTTATGGGGCAGTAACAGCACACTTTTCAAAACGTGTTTTTCAGCCCGAAATAAACGCGTTTTTTCAGACAGCTGTGTCCCTATGTAACTGCAAGGCTCAGAAGAGCCCACACACTCAGCTCTTAACCCCAGTGTGCTGAATGTGTCAAAACGTGTTTTTCAGCAGAAATAAACATGTTTCTGCAAGTTTGGTCAACCCCATGTAACTTATGGGGCAGTAACAGCTCACTTTTCAAAACGTGTTTTTCAGCCCGAAATAAACGCGTTTTTTCAGGCAGCTGTATCCCTATGTAACTGCAAGGCTCAGAAGAGCCCACACACTCAGCTCTTAACCCCAGTGTGCTGAATGTGTCAAAACGTGTTTTTCAGCAGAAATAAACATGTTTCTGCAAGTTTGGTCAACCCCATGTAACTTATGGGGCAGTAACAGCTCACTTTTCAAAACGTGTTTTTCAGCCCGAAATAAACGCGTTTTTTCAGACTTCAGAATTCCAATGTAACTGCAAGGCTCAGAAGAGCCCACATACTCAGCTCTTAACCCCAGTGTGCAGAAAGTGCCAAAACGTGTTTTTCAGCAGAAATAAACATGTTTCTGCAAGTTTGGTCAACCCCATATAAGTTATGGGGCAGTAACAGCAGACTTTTCAAAACGTGTTTTTCAGCCCGAAATAAACGCGTTTTTTCAGACAGCTGTATCCCTATGTAACTGCAAGGCTCAGAAGAGCCCACACACTCAGGTCTTAACCTCAGTGTGCTGAAAGTGTCAAAACGTGTTTTTCAGCAGAAATAAACATGTTTCTGCAAGTTTGGTCACCCCCATGTAAGTTATGGGGCAGTAACAGCACACTTTTCAAAACGTGTTTTTCAGCCCGAAATAAACGCGTTTTTTCAGACAGCTGTATCCCTATGTAACTGCAAGGCTCAGAAGAGCGTACACACTCAGGTCTTAACCCCAGTGTGATAAAAGTGTCAAAACGTGTTTTTCAGCAGAAATAAACATGTTTCTGCAAGTTTGGTCAACCCCATGTAAGTTATGGGGCAGTAACAGCACACTTTTCAAAACGTGTTTTTCAGCCCGAAATAAACGCGTTTTTTCAGGCAGCTGTATCCCTATGTAACTGCAAGGCTCAGAAGACCCCACACACTCAGCTCTTAACCCCAGTGTGCTGAATGTGTCAAAACGTGTTTTTCAGCAGAAATAAACATGTTTCTGCAAGTTTGGTCACCCCCATGTAAGTTATGGGGCAGTAACAGCTCACTTTTCAAAACGTGTTTTTCAGCCCGAAATAAACGCGTTTTTTCAGACTTCAGAATTCCAATGTAACTGCAAGGCTCAGAAGAGCCCACACACTCAGCTCTTAACCCCAGTGTGCAGAAAGTGCCAAAACGTGTTTTTCAGCAGAAATAAACATGTTTCTGCAAGTTTGGTCAACCCCATGTAAGTTATGGGGCAGTAACAGCACACTTTTCAAAACGTGTTTTTCAGCCCGAAATAAACGCGTTTTTTCAGACTTCAGAATTCCAATGTAACTGCAAGGCTCAGAAGAGCCCACACACTCAGCTCTTAACCCCAGTGTGCAGAAAGTGCCAAAACGTGTTTTTCAGCAGAAATAAACATGTTTCTGCAAGTTTGGTCAACCCCATATAAGTTATGGGGCAGTAACAGCAGACTTTTCAAAACGTGTTTTTCAGCCCGAAATAAACGCGTTTTTTCAGACAGCTGTATCCCTATGTAACTGCAAGGCTCAGAAGAGCCCACACACTCAGGTCTTAACCTCAGTGTGCTGAAAGTGTCAAAACGTGTTTTTCAGCAGAAATAAACATGTTTCTGCAAGTTTGGTCACCCCCATGTAAGTTATGGGGCAGTAACAGCACACTTTTCAAAACGTGTTTTTCAGCCCGAAATAAACGCGTTTTTTCAGACAGCTGTATCCCTATGTAACTGCAAGGCTCAGAAGAGCGTACACACTCAGGTCTTAACCCCAGTGTGATAAAAGTGTCAAAACGTGTTTTTCAGCAGAAATAAACATGTTTCTGCAAGTTTGGTCAACCCCATGTAAGTTATGGGGCAGTAACAGCACACTTTTCAAAACGTGTTTTTCAGCCCGAAATAAACGCGTTTTTTCAGGCAGCTGTATCCCTATGTAACTGCAAGGCTCAGAAGACCCCACACACTCAGCTCTTAACCCCAGTGTGCTGAATGTGTCAAAACGTGTTTTTCAGCAGAAATAAACATGTTTCTGCAAGTTTGGTCAACCCCATGTAAGTTATGGGGCAGTAACAGCTCACTTTTAAAAACGTGTTTTTCAGCCCGAAATAAACGCGTTTTTTCAGACTTCAGAATTCCAATGTAACTGCAAGGCTCAGAAGAGCCCACACACTCAGCTCTTAACCCCAGTGTGCAGAAAGTGCCAAAACGTGTTTTTCAGCAGAAATAAACATGTTTCTGCAAGTTTGGTCAACCCCATGTAAGTTATGGGGCAGTAACAGCACACTTTTCAAAACGTGTTTTTCAGCCCGAAATAAACGCGTTTTTTCAGACAGCTGTATCCCTATGTAACTGCAAGGCTCAGAAGAGCCCACACACTCAGGTCTTAACCTCAGTGTGCTGAAAGTGTCAAAACGTGTTTTTCAGCAGAAATAAACATGTTTCTGCAAGTTTGGTCACCCCCATGTAAGTTATGGGGCAGTAACAGCACACTTTTCAAAACATGTTTTTCAGCCCGAAATAAACGCGTTTTTCAGACAGCTGTATCCCTATGTAACTGCAAGGCTCAGAAGAGCCCACACACTCAGCTCTTAACCCCAGTGTGCTGAAAGTGTCAAAACGTGTTTTTCAGCAGAAATAAACATGTTTCTGCAAGTTTGGTCAACCCCATGTAACTTATGGGGCAGTAACAGCTCACTTTTCAAAACGTGTTTTTCAGCCCGAAATAAACTCATTTTTTCAGACTTCAGAATTCCAATGTAACTGCAAGGCTCAGAAGAGCCCACACACTCAGCTCTTAACCCCAGTGTGCAGAAAGTGCCAAAACGTGTTTTTCAGCAGAAATAAACATGTTTCTGCAAGTTTGGTCAACCCCATGTAAGTTATGGGGCAGTAACAGCACACTTTTCAAAACGTGTTTTTCAGCCCGAAATAAACGCGTTTTTTCAGACAGCTGTATCCCTATGTAACTGCAAGGCTCAGAAGAGCCCACACACTCAGGTCTTAACCTCAGTGTGCTGAAAGTGTCAAAACGTGTTTTTCAGCAGAAATAAACATGTTTCTGCAAGTTTGGTCACCCCCATGTAAGTTATGGGGCAGTAACAGCACACTTTTCAAAACGTGTTTTTCAGCCCGAAATAAACGCGTTTTTTCAGACAGCTGTGTCCCTATGTAACTGCAAGGCTCAGAAGAGCCCACACACTCAGCTCTTAACCCCAGTGTGCTGAATGTGTCAAAACGTGTTTTTCAGCAGAAATAAACATGTTTCTGCAAGTTTGGTCAACCCCATGTAACTTATGGGGCAGTAACAGCTCACTTTTCAAAACGTGTTTTTCAGCCCGAAATAAACGCGTTTTTTCAGGCAGCTGTATCCCTATGTAACTGCAAGGCTCAGAAGAGCCCACACACTCAGCTCTTAACCCCAGTGTGCTGAATGTGTCAAAACGTGTTTTTCAGCAGAAATAAACATGTTTCTGCAAGTTTGGTCAACCCCATGTAACTTATGGGGCAGTAACAGCTCACTTTTCAAAACGTGTTTTTCAGCCCGAAATAAACGCGTTTTTTCAGACTTCAGAATTCCAATGTAACTGCAAGGCTCAGAAGAGCCCACATACTCAGCTCTTAACCCCAGTGTGCAGAAAGTGCCAAAACGTGTTTTTCAGCAGAAATAAACATGTTTCTGCAAGTTTGGTCAACCCCATATAAGTTATGGGGCAGTAACAGCAGACTTTTCAAAACGTGTTTTTCAGCCCGAAATAAACGCGTTTTTTCAGACAGCTGTATCCCTATGTAACTGCAAGGCTCAGAAGAGCCCACACACTCAGGTCTTAACCTCAGTGTGCTGAAAGTGTCAAAACGTGTTTTTCAGCAGAAATAAACATGTTTCTGCAAGTTTGGTCACCCCCATGTAAGTTATGGGGCAGTAACAGCACACTTTTCAAAACGTGTTTTTCAGCCCGAAATAAACGCGTTTTTTCAGACAGCTGTATCCCTATGTAACTGCAAGGCTCAGAAGAGCGTACACACTCAGGTCTTAACCCCAGTGTGATAAAAGTGTCAAAACGTGTTTTTCAGCAGAAATAAACATGTTTCTGCAAGTTTGGTCAACCCCATGTAAGTTATGGGGCAGTAACAGCACACTTTTCAAAACGTGTTTTTCAGCCCGAAATAAACGCGTTTTTTCAGGCAGCTGTATCCCTATGTAACTGCAAGGCTCAGAAGACCCCACACACTCAGCTCTTAACCCCAGTGTGCTGAATGTGTCAAAACGTGTTTTTCAGCAGAAATAAACATGTTTCTGCAAGTTTGGTCACCCCCATGTAAGTTATGGGGCAGTAACAGCTCACTTTTCAAAACGTGTTTTTCAGCCCGAAATAAACGCGTTTTTTCAGACTTCAGAATTCCAATGTAACTGCAAGGCTCAGAAGAGCCCACACACTCAGCTCTTAACCCCAGTGTGCAGAAAGTGCCAAAACGTGTTTTTCAGCAGAAATAAACATGTTTCTGCAAGTTTGGTCAACCCCATGTAAGTTATGGGGCAGTAACAGCACACTTTTCAAAACGTGTTTTTCAGCCCGAAATAAACGCGTTTTTTCAGACAGCTGTATCCCTATGTAACTGCAAGGCTCAGAAGAGCCCACACACTCAGGTCTTAACCTCAGTGTGCTGAAAGTGTCAAAACGTGTTTTTCAGCAGAAATAAACATGTTTCTGCAAGTTTGGTCACCCCCATGTAAGTTATGGGGCAGTAACAGCACACTTTTCAAAACGTGTTTTTCAGCCCGAAATAAACGCGTTTTTTCAGACAGCTGTGTCCCTATGTAACTGCAAGGCTCAGAAGAGCCCACACACTCAGCTCTTAACCCCAGTGTGCTGAATGTGTCAAAACGTGTTTTTCAGCAGAAATAAACATGTTTCTGCAAGTTTGGTCAACCCCATGTAACTTATGGGGCAGTAACAGCTCACTTTTCAAAACGTGTTTTTCAGCCCGAAATAAACGCGTTTTTTCAGGCAGCTGTATCCCTATGTAACTGCAAGGCTCAGAAGAGCCCACACACTCAGCTCTTAACCCCAGTGTGCTGAATGTGTCAAAACGTGTTTTTCAGCAGAAATAAACATGTTTCTGCAAGTTTGGTCAACCCCATGTAACTTATGGGGCAGTAACAGCTCACTTTTCAAAACGTGTTTTTCAGCCCGAAATAAACGCGTTTTTTCAGACTTCAGAATTCCAATGTAACTGCAAGGCTCAGAAGAGCCCACATACTCAGCTCTTAACCCCAGTGTGCAGAAAGTGCCAAAACGTGTTTTTCAGCAGAAATAAACATGTTTCTGCAAGTTTGGTCAACCCCATATAAGTTATGGGGCAGTAACAGCAGACTTTTCAAAACGTGTTTTTCAGCCCGAAATAAACGCGTTTTTTCAGACAGCTGTATCCCTATGTAACTGCAAGGCTCAGAAGAGCCCACACACTCAGGTCTTAACCTCAGTGTGCTGAAAGTGTCAAAACGTGTTTTTCAGCAGAAATAAACATGTTTCTGCAAGTTTGGTCACCCCCATGTAAGTTATGGGGCAGTAACAGCACACTTTTCAAAACGTGTTTTTCAGCCCGAAATAAACGCGTTTTTTCAGACAGCTGTATCCCTATGTAACTGCAAGGCTCAGAAGAGCGTACACACTCAGGTCTTAACCCCAGTGTGATAAAAGTGTCAAAACGTGTTTTTCAGCAGAAATAAACATGTTTCTGCAAGTTTGGTCAACCCCATGTAAGTTATGGGGCAGTAACAGCACACTTTTCAAAACGTGTTTTTCAGCCCGAAATAAACGCGTTTTTTCAGGCAGCTGTATCCCTATGTAACTGCAAGGCTCAGAAGACCCCACACACTCAGCTCTTAACCCCAGTGTGCTGAATGTGTCAAAACGTGTTTTTCAGCAGAAATAAACATGTTTCTGCAAGTTTGGTCACCCCCATGTAAGTTATGGGGCAGTAACAGCTCACTTTTCAAAACGTGTTTTTCAGCCCGAAATAAACGCGTTTTTTCAGACTTCAGAATTCCAATGTAACTGCAAGGCTCAGAAGAGCCCACACACTCAGCTCTTAACCCCAGTGTGCAGAAAGTGCCAAAACGTGTTTTTCAGCAGAAATAAACATGTTTCTGCAAGTTTGGTCAACCCCATGTAAGTTATGGGGCAGTAACAGCACACTTTTCAAAACGTGTTTTTCAGCCCGAAATAAACGCGTTTTTTCAGACAGCTGTATCCCTATGTAACTGCAAGGCTCAGAAGAGCCCACACACTCAGGTCTTAACCTCAGTGTGCTGAAAGTGTCAAAACGTGTTTTTCAGCAGAAATAAACATGTTTCTGCAAGTTTGGTCACCCCCATGTAAGTTATGTGGCAGTAACAGCACACTTTTCAAAACGTGTTTTTCAGCCCGAAATAAACGCGTTTTTCAGACAGCTGTATCCCTATGTAACTGCAAGGCTCAGAAGAGCCCACACACTCAGCTCTTAACCCCAGTGTGCTGAAAGTGTCAAAACATGTTTTTCAGCAGAAATAAACATGTTTCTGCAAGTTTGGTCAACCCCATGTAACTTATGGGGCAGTAACAGCTCACTTTTCAAAACGTGTTTTTCAGCCCGAAATAAACTCATTTTTTCAGACTTCAGAATTCCAATGTAACTGCAAGGCTCAGAAGAGCCCACACACTCAGCTCTTAACCCCAGTGTGCAGAAAGTGCCAAAACGTGTTTTTCAGCAGAAATAAACATGTTTCTGCAAGTTTGGTCAACCCCATGTAAGTTATGGGGCAGTAACAGCACACTTTTCAAAACGTGTTTTTCAGCCCGAAATAAACGCGTTTTTTCAGACAGCTGTATCCCTATGTAACTGCAAGGCTCAGAAGAGCCCACACACTCAGGTCTTAACCTCAGTGTGCTGAAAGTGTCAAAACGTGTTTTTCAGCAGAAATAAA
This sequence comes from Lepisosteus oculatus, assembly GCF_040954835.1. Taxonomy (NCBI): domain Eukaryota; kingdom Metazoa; phylum Chordata; class Actinopteri; order Semionotiformes; family Lepisosteidae; genus Lepisosteus; species Lepisosteus oculatus. Next base: position 375,859 of record NW_027168434.1, on the reverse strand, counting down.
CATGTTTCTGCAAGTTTGGTCACCCCCATGTAAGTTATGGGGCAGTAACAGCACACTTTTCAAAACGTGTTTTTCAGCCCGAAATAAACGCGTTTTTTCAGACAGCTGTGTCCCTATGTAACTGCAAGGCTCAGAAGAGCCCACACACTCAGCTCTTAACCCCAGTGTGCTGAATGTGTCAAAACGTGTTTTTCAGCAGAAATAAACATGTTTCTGCAAGTTTGGTCAACCCCATGTAACTTATGGGGCAGTAACAGCTCACTTTTCAAAACGTGTTTTTCAGCCCGAAATAAACGCGTTTTTTCAGGCAGCTGTATCCCTATGTAACTGTAAGGCTCAGAAGAGCCCACACACTCAGCTCTTAACCCCAGTGTGCTGAATGTGTCAAAACGTGTTTTTCAGCAGAAATAAACATGTTTCTGCAAGTTTGGTCAACCCCATGTAACTTATGGGGCAGTAACAGCTCACTTTTCAAAACGTGTTTTTCAGCCCGAAATAAACGCGTTTTTTCAGACTTCAGAATTCCAATGTAACTGCAAGGCTCAGAAGAGCCCACACACTCAGCTCTTAACCCCAGTGTGCTGAAAGTGTCAGAACGTGTTTTTCAGCAGAAATAAACATGTTTCTGCAAGTTTGGTCATCCCCATGTAAGTTATGAGGCAGTAATGGCACACTTTTCAAAACGTGTTTTTCAGCCCGAAATAAACGCGTTTTTTCAGACTTCAGAATTCCAATGTAACTGCAAGGCTCAGAAGAGCCCACACACTCAGCTCTTAACCCCAGTGTGCTGAAAGTGTCAGAACGTGTTTTTCAGCAGAAATCAACATGTTTCTGCAAGTTTGGTCAACCCCATGTAAGTTATGGGGCAGTAACAGCACACTTTTCAAAACGTGTTTTTCAGCCCGAAATAAACACGTTTTTTCAGACTTCAGAATTGCAATGTAACTGCGAGGCTCAGAAGAGCCCACACATTCGGCTCTTAACCCCAGTGTGCTGAAAGTGTCAAAACATGTTTTTCAGCAGAAATAAACATGTTTCTGCAAGTTTGGTCAACCCCATGTAACTTATGGGGCAGTAACAGCTCACTTTTCAAAACGTGTTTTTCAGCCCGAAATAAACGCGTTTTTTCAGACTTCAGAATTGCAATGTAACTGCGAGGCTCAGAAGAGCCCACACACTCGGCTCTTAACCCCAGTGTGCTGAAAGTGTCAAAACATGTTTTTCAGCAGAAATAAACATGTTTCTGCAAGTTTGGTCAACCCCATGTAACTTATGGGGCAGTAACAGCTCACTTTTTGAAACGTGTTTTTCAGCCCGAAATAAACGCGTTTTTTCAGACAGCTGTATCCCTATGTAACTGCAAGGCTCAGAAGAGCCCACACACTCAGGTCTTAACCCCAGTGTGCTGAAAGTGTCAAAACGTGTTTTTCAGCAGAAATAAACATGTTTCTGCAAGTTTGGTCAACCCCATGTAAGTTATGGGGCAGTAACAGCACACTTTTCAAAACGTGTTTTTCAGCCCGAAATAAACGCGTTTTTTCAGACAGCTGTGTCCCTATGTTACTGCAAGGCTCAGAAGAGCCCACACACTCAGCTCTTAACCCCAGTGTGCTGAATGTGTCAAAACGTGTTTTTCAGCAGAAATAAACATGTTTCTGCAAGTTTGGTCAACCCCATGTAACTTATGGGGCAGTAACAGCTCACTTTTCAAAACGTGTTTTTCAGCCCGAAATAAACGCGTTTTTTCAGACTTCAGAATTCCAATGTAACTGCAAGGCTCAGAAGAGCCCACACACTCAGCTCTTAACCCCAGTGTGCAGAAAGTGCCAAAACGTGTTTTTCAGCAGAAATAAACATGTTTCTGCAAGTTTGGTCAACCCCATGTAAGTTATGGGGCAGTAACAGCACACTTTTCAAAACGTGTTTTTCAGCCCGAAATAAACGCGTTTTTTCAGACAGCTGTATCCCTATGTAACTGCAAGGCTCAGAAGAGCCCACACACTCAGGTCTTAACCTCAGTGTGCTGAAAGTGTCAAAACGTGTTTTTCAGCAGAAATAAACATGTTTCTGCAAGTTTGGTCACCCCCATGTAAGTTATGGGGCAGTAACAGCACACTTTTCAAAACGTGTTTTTCAGCCCGAAATAAACGCTTTTTTCAGACAGCTGTATCCCTATGTAACTGCAAGGCTCAGAAGAGCCCACACACTCAGCTCTTAACCCCAGTGTGCTGAAAGTGTCAAAACGTGTTTTTCAGCAGAAATAAACATGTTTCTGCAAGTTTGGTCAACCCCATGTAACTTATGGGGCAGTAACAGCTCACTTTTCAAAACGTGTTTTTCAGCCCGAAATAAACTCATTTTTTCAGACTTCAGAATTCCAATGTAACTGCAAGGCTCAGAAGAGCCCACACACTCAGCTCTTAACCCCAGTGTGCAGAAAGTGCCAAAACGTGTTTTTCAGCAGATATAAACATGTTTCTGCAAGTTTGGTCAACCCCATGTAAGTTATGGGGCAGTAACAGCACACTTTTCAAAACGTGTTTTTCAGCCCGAAATAAACGCGTTTTTTCAGACAGCTGTATCCCTATGTAACTGCAAGGCTCAGAAGAGCCCACACACTCAGGTCTTAACCTCAGTGTGCTGAAAGTGTCAAAACGTGTTTTTCAGCAGAAATAAACATGTTTCTGCAAGTTTGGTCACCCCCATGTAAGTTATGGGGCAGTAACAGCACACTTTTCAAAACGTGTTTTTCAGCCCGAAATAAACGCGTTTTTTCAGACAGCTGTATCCCTATGTAACTGCAAGTCTCAGAAGAGCACACACACTCAGGTCTTAACCCCAGTGTGCTGAATGTGTCAAAACGTGTTTTTCAGTAGAAATAAACATGTTTCTGCAAGTTTGGTCACCCCCATGTAAGTTATGGGGCAGTAACAGCACACTTTTCAAAACGTGTTTTTCAGCCCGAAATAAACGCGTTTTTTCAGACAGCTGTATCCCTATGTAACTGCAAGTCTCAGAAGAGCCCACACACTCAGCTCTTAACATCAGTGTGCAAAAAGTGCCAAAACGTGTTTTTCAGCAGAAATAAACATGTTTCTGCAAGTTTGGTCACCCCCATGTAAGTTATGGGGCAGTAACAGCACACTTTTCAAAACGTGTTTTTCAGCCCGAAATAAACGCGTTTTTTCAGACAGCTGTATCCCTATGTAACTGCAAGTCTCAGAAGAGCCCACACACTCAGCTCTTAACATCAGTGTGCAAAAAGTGCCAAAACGTGTTTTTCAGCAGAAATAAACATGTTTCTGCAAGTTTGGTCTCCCCCATGTAAGTTATGGGGCAGTAACAGCACACTTTTCAAAACGTGTTTTTCAGCCCGAAATAAACGCGTTTTTTCAGACAGCTGTATCCCTATGTAACTGAAAGGCTCAGAAGAGCGTACACACTCAGGTCTTAACCCCAGTGTGATAAAAGTGTCAAATCGTGTTTTTCAGTAGAAATAAACATGTTTCTGCAAGTTTGGTCAACCCCATGTAAGTTATGGGGCAGTAACAGCACACTTTTCAAAACGTGTTTTTCAGCCCGAAATAAACGCGTTTTTTCAGACAGCTGTATCCCTATGTAACTGCAAGTCTCAGAAGAGCCCACACACTCAGCTCTTAACATCAGTGTGCAAAAAGTGCCAAAACGTGTTTTTCAGCAGAAATAAACATGTTTCTGCAAGTTTGGTCACCCCCATGTAAGTTATGGGGCAGTAACAGCACACTTTTCAAAACGTGTTTTTCAGCCCGAAATAAACGCGTTTTTTCAGACAGCTGTATCCCTATGTAACTGCAAGTCTCAGAAGAGCACACACACTCAGGTCTTAACCCCAGTGTGCTGAATGTGTCAAAACGTGTTTTTCAGTAGAAATAAACATGTTTCTGCAAGTTTGGTCACCCCCATGTAAGTTATGGGGCAGTAACAGCACACTTTTCAAAACGTGTTTTTCAGCCCGAAATAAACGCGTTTTTTCAGACTTCAGAATTGCAATGTAACTGCGAGGCTCAGAAGAGCCCACACACTCGGCTCTTAACCCCAGTGTGCTGAAAGTGTCAAAACATGTTTTTCAGCAGAAATAAACATGTTTCTGCAAGTTTGGTCAACCCCATGTAACTTATGGGGCAGTAACAGCTCACTTTTTGAAACGTGTTTTTCAGCCCGAAATAAACGCGTTTTTTCAGACTTCAGAATTCCAATGTAACTGCAAGGCTCAGAAGAGCCCACACACTCAGCTCTTAACCCCAGTGTGCAGAAAGTGCCAAAACGTGTTTTTCAGCAGAAATAAACATGTTTCTGCAAGTTTGGTCAACCCCATGTAAGTTATGGGGCAGTAACAGCACACTTTTCAAAACGTGTTTTTCAGCCCGAAATAAACGCGTTTTTTCAGACAGCTGTATCCCTATGTAACTGCAAGGCTCAGAAGAGCCCACACACTCAGGTCTTAACCTCAGTGTGCTGAAAGTGTCAAAACGTGTTTTTCAGCAGAAATAAACATGTTTCTGCAAGTTTGGTCACCCCCATGTAAGTTATGGGGCAGTAACAGCACACTTTTCAAAACGTGTTTTTCAGCCCGAAATAAACGCTTTTTTCAGACAGCTGTATCCCTATGTAACTGCAAGGCTCAGAAGAGCCCACACACTCAGCTCTTAACCCCAGTGTGCTGAAAGTGTCAAAACGTGTTTTTCAGCAGAAATAAACATGTTTCTGCAAGTTTGGTCAACCCCATGTAACTTATGGGGCAGTAACAGCTCACTTTTCAAAACGTGTTTTTCAGCCCGAAATAAACTCATTTTTTCAGACTTCAGAATTCCAATGTAACTGCAAGGCTCAGAAGAGCCCACACACTCAGCTCTTAACCCCAGTGTGCAGAAAGTGCCAAAACGTGTTTTTCAGCAGATATAAACATGTTTCTGCAAGTTTGGTCAACCCCATGTAAGTTATGGGGCAGTAACAGCACACTTTTCAAAACGTGTTTTTCAGCCCGAAATAAACGCGTTTTTTCAGACAGCTGTATCCCTATGTAACTGCAAGGCTCAGAAGAGCCCACACACTCAGGTCTTAACCTCAGTGTGCTGAAAGTGTCAAAACGTGTTTTTCAGCAGAAATAAACATGTTTCTGCAAGTTTGGTCACCCCCATGTAAGTTATGGGGCAGTAACAGCACACTTTTCAAAACGTGTTTTTCAGCCCGAAATAAACGCGTTTTTTCAGACAGCTGTATCCCTATGTAACTGCAAGTCTCAGAAGAGCACACACACTCAGGTCTTAACCCCAGTGTGCTGAATGTGTCAAAACGTGTTTTTCAGTAGAAATAAACATGTTTCTGCAAGTTTGGTCACCCCCATGTAAGTTATGGGGCAGTAACAGCACACTTTTCAAAACGTGTTTTTCAGCCCGAAATAAACGCGTTTTTTCAGACAGCTGTATCCCTATGTAACTGCAAGTCTCAGAAGAGCCCACACACTCAGCTCTTAACATCAGTGTGCAAAAAGTGCCAAAACGTGTTTTTCAGCAGAAATAAACATGTTTCTGCAAGTTTGGTCACCCCCATGTAAGTTATGGGGCAGTAACAGCACACTTTTCAAAACGTGTTTTTCAGCCCGAAATAAACGCGTTTTTTCAGACAGCTGTATCCCTATGTAACTGCAAGTCTCAGAAGAGCCCACACACTCAGCTCTTAACATCAGTGTGCAAAAAGTGCCAAAACGTGTTTTTCAGCAGAAATAAACATGTTTCTGCAAGTTTGGTCTCCCCCATGTAAGTTATGGGGCAGTAACAGCACACTTTTCAAAACGTGTTTTTCAGCCCGAAATAAACGCGTTTTTTCAGACAGCTGTATCCCTATGTAACTGCAAGGCTCAGAAGAGCGTACACACTCAGGTCTTAACCCCAGTGTGATAAAAGTGTCAAATCGTGTTTTTCAGTAGAAATAAACATGTTTCTGCAAGTTTGGTCAACCCCATGTAAGTTATGGGGCAGTAACAGCACACTTTTCAAAACGTGTTTTTCAGCCCGAAATAAACGCGTTTTTTCAGACAGCTGTATCCCTATGTAACTGCAAGTCTCAGAAGAGCCCACACACTCAGCTCTTAACATCAGTGTGCAAAAAGTGCCAAAACGTGTTTTTCAGCAGAAATAAACATGTTTCTGCAAGTTTGGTCACCCCCATGTAAGTTATGGGGCAGTAACAGCACACTTTTCAAAACGTGTTTTTCAGCCCGAAATAAACGCGTTTTTTCAGACAGCTGTATCCCTATGTAACTGCAAGTCTCAGAAGAGCACACACACTCAGGTCTTAACCCCAGTGTGCTGAATGTGTCAAAACGTGTTTTTCAGTAGAAATAAACATGTTTCTGCAAGTTTGGTCACCCCCATGTAAGTTATGGGGCAGTAACAGCACACTTTTCAAAACGTGTTTTTCAGCCCGAAATAAACGCGTTTTTTCAGACAGCTGTATCCCTATGTAACTGCAAGTCTCAGAAGAGCCCACACACTCAGCTCTTAACATCAGTGTGCAAAAAGTGCCAAAACGTGTTTTTCAGCAGAAATAAACATGTTTCTGCAAGTTTGGTCACCCCCATGTAAGTTATGGGGCAGTAACAGCACACTTTTCAAAACGTGTTTTTCAGCCCGAAATAAACGCGTTTTTTCAGACAGCTGTATCCCTATGTAACTGCAAGTCTCAGAAGAGCCCACACACTCAGCTCTTAACATCAGTGTGCAAAAAGTGCCAAAACGTGTTTTTCAGCAGAAATAAACATGTTTCTGCAAGTTTGGTCTCCCCCATGTAAGTTATGGGGCAGTAACAGCACACTTTTCAAAACGTGTTTTTCAGCCCGAAATAAACGCGTTTTTTCAGACAGCTGTATCCCTATGTAACTGCAAGGCTCAGAAGAGCGTACACACTCAGGTCTTAACCCCAGTGTGATAAAAGTGTCAAATCGTGTTTTTCAGTAGAAATAAACATGTTTCTGCAAGTTTGGTCAACCCCATGTAAGTTATGGGGCAGTAACAGCACACTTTTCAAAACGTGTTTTTCAGCCCGAAATAAACGCGTTTTTTCAGACAGCTGTGTCCCTATGTAACTGCAAGGCTCAGAAGAGCCCACACACTCAGCTCTTAACCCCAGTGTGCTGAATGTGTCAAAACGTGTTTTTCAGCAGAAATAAACATGTTTCTGCAAGTTTGGTCAACCCCATGTAACTTATGGGGCAGTAACAGCTCACTTTTCAAAACGTGTTTTTCAGCCCGAAATAAACGCGTTTTTTCAGACTTCAGAATTCCAATGTAACTGCAAGGCTCAGAAGAGCCCACACACTCAGCTCTTAACCCCAGTGTGCAGAAAGTGCCAAAACGTGTTTTTCAGCAGAAATAAACATGTTTCTGCAAGTTTGGTCAACCCCATGTAAGTTATGGGGCAGTAACAGCACACTTTTCAAAACGTGTTTTTCAGCCCGAAATAAACGCGTTTTTTCAGACAGCTGTATCCCTATGTAACTGCAAGGCTCAGAAGAGCCCACACACTCAGGTCTTAACCTCAGTGTGCTGAAAGTGTCAAAACGTGTTTTTCAGCAGAAATAAACATGTTTCTGCAAGTTTGGTCACCCCCATGTAAGTTATGGGGCAGTAACAGCACACTTTTCAAAACGTGTTTTTCAGCCCGAAATAAACGCGTTTTTCAGACAGCTGTATCCCTATGTAACTGCAAGGCTCAGAAGAGCCCACACACTCAGCTCTTAACCCCAGTGTGCTGAAAGTGTCAAAACGTGTTTTTCAGCAGAAATAAACATGTTTCTGCAAGTTTGGTCAACCCCATGTAACTTATGGGGCAGTAACAGCTCACTTTTCAAAACGTGTTTTTCAGCCCGAAATAAACTCATTTTTTCAGACTTCAGAATTCCAATGTAACTGCAAGGCTCAGAAGAGCCCACACACTCAGCTCTTAACCCCAGTGTGCAGAAAGTGCCAAAACGTGTTTTTCAGCAGAAATAAACATGTTTCTGCAAGTTTGGTCAACCCCATGTAAGTTATGGGGCAGTAACAGCACACTTTTCAAAACGTGTTTTTCAGCCCGAAATAAACGCGTTTTTTCAGACAGCTGTATCCCTATGTAACTGCAAGGCTCAGAAGAGCCCACACACTCAGGTCTTAACCTCAGTGTGCTGAAAGTGTCAAAACGTGTTTTTCAGCAGAAATAAACATGTTTCTGCAAGTTTGGTCACCCCCATGTAAGTTATGGGGCAGTAACAGCACACTTTTCAAAACGTGTTTTTCAGCCCGAAATAAACGCGTTTTTTCAGACAGCTGTATCCCTATGTAACTGCAAGTCTCAGAAGAGCACACACACTCAGGTCTGAACCCCAGTGTGCTGAATGTGTCAAAACGTGTTTTTCAGCAGAAATAAACATGTTTCTGCAAGTTTGGTCACCCCCATGTAAGTTATGGGGCAGTAACAGCACACTTTTCAAAACGTGTTTTTCAGCCCGAAATAAACGCGTTTTTTCAGACTTCAGAATTCCAATGTAACTGCAAGGCTCAGAAGAGCCCACACACTCAGGTCTTAACCCCAGTGTGATAAAAGTGTCAAATCGTGTTTTTCAGCAGAAATAAACATGTTTCTGAAAGTTTGGTCAACCCCATGTAAGTTATGGGGCAGTAACAGCACACTTTTCAAAACGTGTTTTTCAGCCCGAAATAAACGCGTTTTTTCAGACAGCTGTATCCCTAAGTAACTGCAAGGCTCAGAAGAGCCCACACACTCAGCTCTTAACCCCAGTGTGCTGAAATTGTCAGAACGTGTTTTTCAGCAGAAATAAACATGTTTCTGCAAGTTTGGTCAACCCCATGTAAGTTATGGGGCAGTAACAGCACACTTTTCAAAACGTGTTTTTCAGCCCGAAATAAATGCGTTTTTTCAGACAGCTGTATCCCTATGTAACTGCAAGTCTCAGAAGAGCCCACACACTCAGCTCTTAAACCCAGTGTGCTGAAATTGTCAGAACGTGTTTTTCAGCAGAAATAAACATGTTTCTGCAAGTTTGGTCACCCCCATGTAAGTTATGGGGCAGTAACAGCACACTTTTCAAAACGTGTTTTTCAGCCCGAAATAAACGCGTTTTTTCAGACAGCTGTATCCCTATGTAACTGCAAGTCTCAGAAGAGCCCACACACTCAGCTCTTAACATCAGTGTGCAAAAAGTGCCAAAACGTGTTTTTCAGCAGAAATAAACATGTTTCTGCAATTTTGGTCACCCCCATGTAAGTTATGGGGCAGTAACAGCACAATTTTCAAAACGTGTTTTTCAGCCCGAAATAAACGCGTTTTTTCAGACAGCTGTATCCCTATGTAACTGCAAGGCTCAGAAGAGCGTACACACTCAGGTCTTAACCCCAGTGTGATAAAAGTGTCAAATCGTGTTTTTCAGTAGAAATAAACATGTTTCTGCAAGTTTGGTCAACCCCATGTAAGTTATGGGGCAGTAACAGCACACTTTTCAAAACGTGTTTTTCAGCCCGAAATAAACACGTTTTTTCAGACAGCTGTATCCCTATGTAACTGCAAGGCTCAGAAAAGCCCACACACTCAGCTCTTAACCCCAGTGTGCTGAAATTGTCAGAACGTGTTTTTCAGCAGAAATAAACATGTTTCTGCAAGTTTGGTCAACCCCATGTAACTTATGGGGCAGTAACAGCTCACTTTTCAAAACGTGTTTTTCAGCCCGAAATAAACGCGTTTTTTCAGACTTCAGAATTCCAATGTAACTGCAAGGATCAGAAGAGCCCACACACTCAGCTCTTAACCCCAGTGTGCAGAAAGTGCCAAAACGTGTTTTTCAGCAGAAATAAACATGTTTCTGCAAGTTTGGTCAACCCCATGTAACTTATGGGGCAGTAACAGCTCACTTTTCAAAACGTGTTTTTCAGCCCGAAATAAACGCGTTTTTTCAGACAGCTGTATCCCTATGTAACTGCAAGGCTCAGAAGAGCCCACACACTCAGCTCTTAACCCCAGTGTGCAGAAAGTGCCAAAACGTGTTTTTCAGCAGAAATAAACATGTTTCTGCAAGTTTGGTCACCCCCATGTAAGTTATGGGGCAGTAACAGCACACTTTTCAAAACGTGTTTTTCAGCCCGAAATAAACGTGTTTTTTCAGACAGCTGTATCCCTATGTAACTGCAAGGCTCAGAAGAGCCCACACACTCAGCTCTTAACCCCAGTGTGCTGAAAGTGTCAAAACGTGTTTTTCAGCAGAAATAAACATGTTTCTGCAAGTTTGGTCAACCCCATGTAAGTTATGGGGCAGTAACAGCTCACTTTTCAAAACGTGTTTTTCAGCCGGAAATAAACGCGTTTTTTCAGACAGCTGTATCCCTGTGTAAATGCAAGGCTCAGAAGAGCCCACACACTCAGGTCTTAACCCCAGTGTGCTGAAAGTGTCAAAACGTGTTTTTCAGCAGAAATAAACATGTTTCTGCAAGTTTGGTCATCCCCTTGTAAGTTATGGGGCAGTAACAGCACACTTTTCAAAACGTGTTTTTCAGCCCGAAATAAACGCGTTTTTTCAGACTTCAGAATTCCAATGTAACTGCAAGGCTCAGAAGAGCCCACACACTCAGCTCTTAACCCCAGTGTGCTGAAAGTGTCAGAACATGTTTTTCAGCAGAAATAAACATGTTTCTGCAAGTTTGGTCATCCCCATGTAAGTTATGGGGCAGTAACAGCACACTTTTCAAAACGTGTTTTTCAGCCCGAAATAAACGCGTTTTTTCATTCAGCTGTATCCCTATGTAACTGCAAGGCTCAGAAGAGCCCACACACTCAGCTCTTAACCCCAGTGTGCAGAAAGTGTCAAAACATGTTTTTCAGCAGAAATAAACATGTTTCTGCAAGTTTGGTCAACCCCATGTAACTTATGGGGCAGTAACAGCTCACTTTTCAAAACGTGTTTTTCAGCCCGAAATAAACGCGTTTTTTCAGACTTCAGAATTCCAATGTAACTGCAAGGCTCAGAAGAGCCCAAACACTCAGGTCTTAACCCCAGTGTGCTGAAAGTGTTAAAACGTGTTTTTCAGCAGAAATAAACATGTTTCTGCAGTTTTGGTCAACCCCATGTAAGTTATGGGGCAGTAACAGCACACTTTTAAAAACGTGTTTTTCAGCCCAAAATAAACGCGTTTTTTCAGACAGCTGTGTACCTATGTAACTGCAAGGCTCAGAAGAGCCCACACACTCAGCTCTTAACCCCATTGTGCTGAATGTGTCAAAACGTGTTTTTCAGCAGAAATAAACATGTTTCTGCAAGTTTGGTCAACCCCATGTAACTTATGGGGCAGTAACAGCTCACTTTTCAAAACGTGTTTTTCAGCCCGAAATAAACGCGTTTTTTCAGACAGCTGTATCCCTATGTAACTGCAAGGCTCAGAAGAGCCCACACACTCAGCTCTTAACCCCAGTGTGCAGAAAGTGCCAAAACGTGTTTTTCAGCAGAAATAAACATGTTTCTGCAAGTTTGGTCACCCCCATGTAAGTTATGGGGCAGTAACAGCTCACTTTTCAAAACGTGTTTTTCAGCCCGAAATAAACGCATTTTTTCAGACAGCTGTATCCCTATGTAACTGCAAGGCTCAGAAGAGCGTACACACTCAGGTCTTAACCCCAGTGTGATAAAAGTGTCAAATCGTGTTTTTCAGCAGAAATAAACATGTTTCTGAAAGTTTGGTCAACCCCATGTAAGTTATGGGGCAGTAACAGCACACTTTTCAAAACGTGTTTTTCAGCCCGAAATAAACGCGTTTTTTCAGACAGCTGTATCCCTAAGTAACTGCAAGGCTCAGAAGAGCCCACACACTCAGCTCTTAACCCCAGTGTGCTGAAATTGTCAGAACGTGTTTTTTAACAGAAATAAACATGTTTCTGCAAGTTTGGTCAACCCCATGTAAGTTATGGGGCAGTAACAGCACACTTTTCAAAACGTGTTTTTCAGCCCGAAATAAATGCGTTTTTTCAGACAGCTGTATCCCTATGTAACTGCAAGTCTCAGAAGAGCCCACACACTCAGCTCTTAAACCCAGTGTGCTGAAATTGTCAGAACGTGTTTTTCAGCAGAAATAAACATGTTTCTGCAAGTTTGGTCACCCCCATGTAAGTTATGGGGCAGTAACAGCACACTTTTCAAAACGTGTTTTTCAGCCCGAAATAAACACGTTTTTTCAGACAGCTGTATCCCTATGTAACTGCAAGTCTCAGAAGAGCCCACACACTCAGCTCTTAACACCAGTGTGCTGAAATTGTCAGAACGTGTTTTTCAGCAGAAATAAACATGTTTCTGCAAGTTTGGTCAACCCCATGTAAGTTATGGGGCAGTAACAGCACACTTTTCAAAACGTGTTTTTCAGCCAGAAATAAACGCATTTTTTCAGACAGCTGAATCCCTAGGTAACTGCAAGGCTCAGAAGAGTCATAAACTCAGCTCTTAACCCCAGTGTGATGAAAGTGTCAAATTGTGTTTTTCAGCAGAAATAAACATGTTTCTGCAAGTTTGGTCAACCCCATGTAACTTATTGGGCAGTAACAGCTCACTTTTCAAAACGTGTTTTTCAGCCCGAAATAATGTGTAATGTTTCTTTATTAGCCCTATACAATTTCTTGCATTAGGAATGCGTCTTTTCGCATACCCCAGCTTTTCTCCAGGGAGACACAGACACGGAGAGAAGCTTGGGGTCAGAGCGCAGGGTCAGCCATTGCACGGCGCCCCTGGAGCAGTTGGGGTGAAGGGCCTTGCTCAGGGGCCCAACGGAGTAGGATTCCTCTGCCGGCCGCGGGATTTGAACCGGCAACCTTCCGGTCGGAGGTGCAGATCCTGAGCCACAGAGCCACCGTCCGCGTTTTTTTCAGACTTCAGAATTCCAATGTAACTGCAAGGCTCAGAAGAGCCCACACACTCAGCTCTTAACCCCAGTGTGCTAAAAGTGTCAAAACATGTTTTTCAGCAGAAATAAACATGTTTCTGCAAGTTTGGTCAACCCCATGTAACTTATGGGGCAGTAACAGCTCACTTTTCAAAACGTGTTTTTCAGCCCAAAATAAACGCGTTTTTTCAGACAGCTGTATCCCTATGTAACTGCAAGGCTCAGAAGAGCCCACACACTCAGCTCTTAACCCCAGTGTGCTGAAAGTGTCAAAACGTGTTTATCAGCAGAAATAAACATGTTTCTGCAAGTTTGGTCAACCCCATGTAAGTTATGGGGCAGTAACAGCACACTTTTCAAAACGTGTTTTTCAGCCCGAAATAAACTCATTTTTTCAGACTTCAGAATTCCAATGTAACTGCAAGGCTCAGAAGAGCCCACACACTCAGCTCTTAACCCCCGTGTGCTGAAAGTGTCAAAACGTGTTCTTCAGTAGTTTTTTGGTTTGAGGAAAAAATTCATCTTTGAGGTTTGGTGGGCTTCTGAGACACCCTGCCGAAATGTACATTTGAAACCCTAGCTAGGGTTAGGGTTAGCATTCCCACACCAGTTAGAATATTTTTACTGTCAGTGCTGCATTGCGGGCCCCCAGTTATTTTTAGGATGAGTGATAATTTACTCCTATCTGCACTTTTAGTTTTGGGACAGTTTTGGTCACCTTTTTATATATTTTCCTATCCAGTGATTTTATCCAAAACTGAGCCAGATGAAAAGTGTGAAGAATAACTGTTCTAATGGGTAGACTCTCTTCATTTTGTCATTTAAAGTGCTGCTAAAAGTGCAACAGCGGGCAAAATTCAATAGTTCTTGTAACCCTAACCCTAGCCAGGCATTAGAAGCATGCCGATTTAACTACCATTTAACAGCATTTTTCAGCTTCATGAAAATTTGCCTAAACAAGACAGATTATAAAAGAACAAACATTTCCTAGAGGTTTTAAATACTGTTTTGATAGTTTGAGACTGATTTTTTTGGGTTTGAGTAAAAAATTCAACTTTGATGTTTGGAGGGCTTCTGAGACACCCTGCCGGAATGTACATTTGAAACCCTAGCTAGGGTTAGGGTTAGCATTCCAACAACAGGTAGAAGTTTTTTGCTGTCAGTGCTGCATTCCAGGTCCCCAGTTATCTTTAGGATGAGTGATAATTTGCTCCTATCTGCACTTTTAATTTTCGGACAGTTTTGGTCACCTTTTTGTATATGGCCCTATTCAGTGATTTTATGCAAAACTGAGCCAGATGAAAAGTGTGAAGAATACCTGTTCTAATGGGTAAACTCTCTTCATTTTGTCATTTAAAGTGCAGCTAAAAGTGAAACAGCGGGCAAAATTCAATAGTTCTTGTAACCCTAACCCTAGCCAGGCATTAGAAGCATGCCGATTTAACTACCATTTAACAGCATTTTTCAGCTTCATGAAAATTTGCCAAAACCAAACAGATTATTAAAGACGATGCATTTCCTAGAGGTTTTAGAAACCGTTTTGATAGTTTGAGACTGATTTTTTGGAGTTTGAGGAAAAAATTCAACTTTGATGTTTAGAGGGCTTCTGAGACACCCTACCGGAACGTACATTTGAAACCCTAGCTAGGATTAGGGTTAGCATTCCCACAACAGGTAGAAGTTTTTTACTGTCAGTGCTGCATTCCGGGTCCCCAGTTATCTTTAGGATGAGTGATAATTTGCTCCTATCTGCACTTTTAGGTTTCGGACCGTTTTTTGGTCACATTTTTGTATATTGCCCTATGCAGTGATTTTATTCAAAACTGAGCCAGATGAAAAGTGTGAAGAATACCTCTTCTAATGGGTAAACTCTCTTCATTTTGTCATTTAAAGTGCAGCTAATAGTGCAACAGCGGGCACAATTCTATGGTTCTTGTAACCCTATCCCTAGCCAGGCATTTAAAGCATTCCGATTTAACTACCATTTAACAGCATTTTTCAGCTTCATGAAAATTTGCCTAAACCAGACAGTATATTAAAGAAGATACATTTCCTAGAGGTTTTAGAAACCATTTTGATAGTTTGAGACTGATTTTTTTTGATTTGAGGAGAAAATTTATCTTTGATGTTTGGAGGGCTTCTGAGACTCCCTGCTGGAATGCACATTTGAAACCCTAGTTAGGGTTAGGGTTAGCATTCCCACAACAGGTAGAAGTTTTTTACTGTCAGTGCTGCATTCCGGGTCCCCAGTTATCTTTAGGATGAGTGATAATTTGCTCCTATCTACACTTTTAGGTTTCGGAGAGTTTTGGTCACCTTTTTGTATATTGCCCTATCCAGTGATTTTATCCAAAACTGAGCCAGATGAAAAGTGTGAAGAATACCTGTTCTAATGGGTAAACTCTCTTCATTTTGTCATTTAAAGTGCAGCTAAAAGTGCAACAGCGGGCAAAATTCTATGGTTCTTGTAACCCTAACCCTAGCCTGGCATTAAAAGCATGCCGATTTAACTACCATTTAACAGCATTTTTCAGCTTCATGAAAATTTGCCTAAACTAGACAGAATATTAAAGAAGATACATTTCCTAGAGGTTTTAGAAACCATTTTGATAGTTTGAGACTGATTTTTTTGATTTGAGGAGAAAATTCATCTTTGATGTTTGGAGGGCTTCTGAGACACCCTGCTGGAATGCACATTTGAAACCCTAGTTAGGGTAGGGTTAGCATTCCCACAACAGGTAGAAGTTTTTTACTGTCAGTGCTGCATTCCGGGCCCCCAGTTATCTTTAGGATGAGTGATAATTTTCTCCTATCTGCACTTTTAGGATTCGGACAGTTTTGGTCACCTTTTTGTATATTGCCCTATCCAGTGATTTTATCCAAAACTGAGCCAGATGAAAAGTGTGAAGAATACCTGTTCTAATGGGTAAACTCTCTTCATTTTGTCATTTAAAGTGCAGCTAAAAGTGCAACAGCGGGCAAAATTCTATTGTTCTTGTAACCCCAACCCTAGCCAGACATTAAAAGCATGCCGATTTAACTACCACTTAACAGCAATGTTCAGCTTCAATTTGCCTAAACCAGACAGATATTAAAGATGATACATTTCCTAGAGGTTTTAGAAACCATTTTGATAGTTTGAGACATATTTTTTTTTATTTGAAGAAAAAATTCAACTTTGATGTTTGGAAGGCTTCTGAGACACCCTGCTGGAATGCACATTTGAAACCCTAGTTAGGGTTAGGGTTAGCATTCCCACAACAGGTAGAAGTTTTTTACTGTCAGTGCTGCATTCTGGGTCCCCAGTTAACTTTAGGATGAGTGATAATTTGCTCCTATCTGCACTTTTAGGTTTCGGACAGTTTTGGTCACCTTTTTGTATATTGCCCTATCCAGTGATTTTATCCAAAACTGAGCCAGATGAAAAGTGTGAAGAATACCTGTTCTCATGGGTAAACTCTCTTCATATTGACATTTAAAGTGCAGCTAAAAGTGCAACAGCGGGCAAAATTCTATGGTTCTTGTAACCCTAACCCTAGCCAGGCATTAAAAGCATGCTGATGTAACTACCATTTAACAGCATTTTTCAGCTTCATGAAAATTTGCCTAAACCAGACAGTATATTAAAGAAGATACATTTCCTAGAGGTTTTAGAAACCATTTTGATAGTTTGAGACATATTTTTTTTTATTTGAAGAAAAAATTCATCTTTGATGTTTGGAGGGCTTCTGAGACACCCTGCTGGAATGCACATTTGAAACCCTAGTTAGGGTTAGGGTTAGCATTCCCACAACAGGTAGAAGTTTTTTACTGTCAGTGCTGCATTCTGGGCCCCCAGTTATCTTTAGGATGACTGATAAATTGCTCGTATCTGCACTTTTAGTTTTGGGACAGTTCTGGTCACCTTTTTGTATATTGCCCTATCCAGTGATTTTATCCAAAACCTAGCCAGATGAAAAGTGTGAAGAATACCTGTTCTAATGGGTAAACTCTCTTCATTTTGTCATTTAAAGTGCAGCTAAAAGTGCAACAGCGGGCAAAATTCTATTGTTCTTGTAACCCCAACCCTAGCCAGACATTAAAAGCATGCCGATTTAACTACCACTTAACAGCAATGTTCAGCTTCAATTTGCCTAAACCAGACAGATATTAAAGAAGATACATTTCCTAGAGGTTTTAGAAACCATTTTGATAGTTTGAGACATATTTTTTTTTATTTGAAGAAAAAATTCAACTTTGATGTTTGGAAGGCTTCTGAGACACCCTGCTGGAATGCACATTTGAAACCCTAGTTAGGGTTAGGGTTAGCATTCCCACAACAGGTAGAAGTTTTTTACTGTCAGTGCTGCATTCCGGGTCCCCAGTTATCTTTAGGATGAGTGATAATTTTCTCCTATCTGCACTTTTAGGTTTCGGACAGTTTTGGTCACATTTTTGTATATTGCCCTATGCAGTGATTTTATCCAACACTGAGCCAGATGAAAAGTGTGAAGAATACCTCTTCTAATGGGTAAACTCTCTTCATTTTGTCATTTAAAGTGCAGCTAAAAGTGCAACAGCGGGCACAATTCTATGGTTCTTGTAACCCTATCCCTAGCCAGGCATTATGATATGCCGGCAGCCATATCACCCTGCAACTCACAACTGGCAACCCACTGAAGCTAAGCAGGTGTGAGCCTGGTCAGTACCTGGATTGGAGACCTCCTGGGAAAAACTAAGGTTGCTGCTGGAAGAGGTGTTAGTGGGGCCAGCGGGGGGCGCTCACCCTGCGGTCCATGTGGGTCCTAATGCCCCAGTATAGTGACGGGGACACTATACTGTAAACAGGCGCCGTCCTTCGGATGAGACGTAAAACCGAGGTCCTGACTCTCTGTGGTCATTAAAAATCCCAGGGCGCTTCTCGAAAAGAGTAGGGGTGTAACCCCGGTGTCCTGGCCAAATTTCCAATTGGCCCTTACTAATCATGGCCTCCTAATAATCCCCCTCTATGAATTGGCTACATTACTCTGCTCTCCTCCCCACTGATAGCTGATGTGTGGTGAGCGTTCTGGCGCACTATGGCTGCCGTCGCATCATCCAGGTGGATGCTGCACATTGGTGGTGGTGGAGGGGAGTCCCCATTACCTGTAAAGCGCTTTGAGTGGAGTGTCCAGAAAAAGCGCTATATAAGTGTAAGCAATTATTATTATTATTATTATTATTATTATTATTATTATTATTATAAAGCATGCCGATTTAACTACCATTTAACAGCATTTTTCAGCTTCATGAAAATTTGCCTAAACCAGACAGTATATTAAAGAAGATACATTTCCTAGAGGTTTTAGAAACCATTTTTATAGTTTGAGACTGATTTTTTTGATTTGAGGAGAAAATTCATCTTTGATGTTTGGAGGGCTTCTGAGACACCCTGCTGGAATGCACATTTGAAACCCTAGTTAGGGTAGGGTTAGCATTCCCACAACAGGTAGAAGTTTTTTACTGTCAGTGCTGCATTCCGGGCCCCCAGTTATCTTTAGGATGAGTGATAATTTTCTCCTATCTGCACTTTTAGGATTCGGACAGTTTTGGTCACCTTTTTGTATATTGCCCTATCCAGTGATTTTATCCAAAACTGAGCCAGATGAAAAGTGTGAAGAATACCTGTTCTAATGGGTAAACTCTCTTCATTTTGTCATTTAAAGTGCAGCTAAAAGTGCAACAGCGGGCACAATTTATTGGTTCTTGTAACCCTAACCCTAGCCAGGCATTAAAAGCATGCTGATGTAACTACCATTTAACAGCATTTTTCAGCTTCATGAAAATTTGCCTAAACCAGACAGTATATTAAAGAAGATACATTTCCTAGAGGTTTTAGAAACCATTTTGATAGTTTGAGACTGATTTTTTTTGATTTGAGGAAAAAAATCATCTTTGATGTTTGGAGGGCTTCTGAGACACCCTGCTGGAATGCACATTTGAAACCCTAGTTAGGGTTAGGGTTAGCATTCCCACAACAGGTAGAAGTTTTTTACTGTCAGTGCTGCATTCTGGGTCCCCAGTTATCTTTAGGATGAGTGATAATTTGCTGCTATCTGCACTTTTAGGTTTCGGACAGTTTTGGTCACCTTTTTGTATATTGCCCTATCCAGTGATTTTATCCAAAACTGAGCCAGATGAAAAGTGTGAAGAATACCTGTTCTCATGGGTAAACTCTCTTCATATTGACATTTAAAGTGCAGCTAAAAGTGCAACAGCGTTCAAAATTCTATGGTTCTTATAACCCTAACCCTAGCCAGGCATTAAAAGCATGCTGATTTAACTACCATTTAACAGCATTTTTCAGCTTCATGAAAATTTGTCTGAACAAGACAGATTATTAAAGAAGATACATTTCCTAGAGGTTTTAAAAACTGTTTTGATAGTTTAAGACTGATTTTTTTTGGTTTGAGGAAAAAAATCATCTTTGATGTTTGGAGGGCTTCTGAGACACCCTGCTGGAACGTACATTTGAAACCCTAGATAGGGTTAGGGTTAGCATCCCCACAACAGGTAGAAGTTTTTTACTGTCAGTGCTGCATTCTGGGTCCCCAGTTATCTTTAGGATGAGTGATAATTTGCTCCTATCTGTACTTTTAGGTTTCGGACAGTTTTGGTCACCTTTTTGTATATTGCCCTATCCAGTGATTTTATCCAAAACTGAGCCAGATGAAAAGTGTGAAGAATACCTGTTCTCATGGGTAAACTCTCTTCATATTGACATTTAAAGTGCAGCTAAAAGTGCAACAGCGGGCAAAATTCTATTGTTCTTGTAACCCTAACCCTAGCCAGGCATTAAACGCATGCCGATTTAACTACCATTTAACAGCATTTTTCAGCTTCATGAAAATTTGCCTAAACTAGACAGAATATTAAAGAAGATACATTTCCTAGAGGTTTTAGAAACCGTTTTGATAGTTTGAGACTGATTTTTTTTGGAGTTTGAGGAAAAAATTCATCTTTGATGTTTGGAAGGCTTCTGAGACACCATGCCGGAATGTACATTTGAAACCCTAGCTAGGGTTAGGGTTAGCATTCCCGCAACAGGTAGAAGTTTTTTACTGTCAGTGCTGCATTCCGGGTCCCCAGTTATCTTTAGGAGGAGTGATAATTTTCTCCTATCTGCACTTTTAGTTTTCGGAGAGTTTTGGTCACCTTTTTGTATATTGCCCTATCCAGTGATTTTATCCAGAACTGAGCCAGATGAAAAGTGTGAAGAATACCTGTTCTAATGGGTAAACTCTCTTCACTTTGTCATTTAAAGTGCAGCTGAAAGTGCAACAGCAGGCAAAATTCTATGGTTCTTGTAACCCTAACCCTAGCCAGGCATTAAAAGCATACCGATTTAACTACCATTTAACAGCATTTTTCAGCTTCATGAAAATTTGCCTGAACAAAACAGATTATTAAAGAAGATACATTTCCTAGAGGTTTTAAAAACCGTTTTGATAGTTTAAGACTGATTTTTTTTGGTTTGAGGAAAAAAATCATCTTTGATGTTTGGAGGGCTTCTGTGACACCCTGCTGGAACGTACATTTGAAACCCTAGCTAGGGTTAGGGTTAGCATTCCCACAACAGGTAGAAGTTTTTTACTGTCAGTGCTGCATTCCGGGCCCCCAGTTATCTTTAGGATGAGTGATAATTTGCTCGTATCTGCATTTTTAATTTTCGGACAGATTTGGTCACCTTTTTGTATATTGCCCTATCCAGTGATTTTATCCAAAACCTAGCCAGATGAAAAGTGTGAAGAATACCTGTTCTAATGGGTAAACTCTCTTCATTTTGTCATTTAAAGTGCAGCTAAAAGTGCAACAGCGGGCAAAATTCTATGGTTCTTGTAACCCCAACCCTAGCCAGACATTAAAAGCATGCCAATTTAACTACCACTTAACAGCAATGTTCAGCTTCAATTTGCCTAAACCAGACAGATTATTAAAGAAGATACATTTCCTAGAGGTTTTAAGAACCGTTTTGATAGTTTAAGACTGATTTTTTTTGGTTTGAGGAAAAAAGTCATCTTTGATGGTTGGAGGGCTTCTGAGACACCCTGCCGAAACGTACATTTGAAACCATAGCTAGGGTTAGGGTTAGCATTCCCACAACAGGTAGAAGTTTTTTACTGTCAGTGCTGCATTCCGGGTCCCCAGTTATCTTTAGGATGAGTGATAATTTGCTCCTATCTGCACTTTTAGGTTTCGGACAGTTTTGGTCACCTTTTTGTATATTGCCCTATCCAGTGATTTTATCCAAAACTGAGCCAGATGAAAAGTGTGAAGAATACCTGTTCTAATGGGTAAACTCTCTTCATTTTGTCATTTAAAGTGCAGCTAAAAGTGCAACAGCGGGCACAATTCTATGGTTCTTGTAACCCTAACCCTAGCCAGGCATTTAAAGCATGCCGATTTAACTACCATTTAACAGCATTTTTCAGCTTCATGAAAATTTGCCTAAACCAGACATTATATTAAAGAAGATACATTTCCTAGAGGTTTTAGAAACCATTTTGATAGTTTGAGACTGATTTTTTTTTATTTGAGGAAAAAATTCATCTTTGATGTTTGGAGGGCTTCTGAGACACCCTGTAAGAATGCACATTTGAAACCCTAGTTAGGGTTAGGGTTAGCATTCCCACAACAGGTTGAAGTTTTTTACTGTCAGTGCTGCATTCTGGGTCCCCAGTTATCTTTAGGATGAGTGATAATTTGCTCCTATCTGCACTTTTAGGTTTCGGACAGTTTTGGTCACATTTTTGTATATTGCCCTATGCAGTGATTTTATCCAAAACTGAGCCAGATGAAAAGTGTGAAGAATACCTGTTCTAATGGGTAAACTCTCTTCATTTTGTCATTTAAAGTGCAGCTAAAAGTGCAACAGCGGGCACAATTCTATGGTTCTTGTAACCCTATCCCTAGCCAGGCATTTAAAGCATGCCGATTTAACTACCATTTAACAGCATTTTTCAGCTTCATGAAAATTTGCCTAAACCAGACAGTATATTAAAGAAGATACATTTCCTAGAGGTTTTAGAAACCATTTTTATAGTTTGAGACTGATTTTTTTTTATTTGAGGAGAAAATTCATCTTTGATGTTTGGAGGGCTTCTGAGACACCCTGCTGGAATGTACATTTGAAACCCTAGTTAGGGTTAGCATTCCCACAACAGGTAGAAGTTTTTTACTGTCAGTGCTGCATTCTGGGTCCCCAGTTATCTTTAGGATGAGTGATAATTTGCTCCTATCTGCACTTTTAGGTTTCGGACAGTTTTGGTCACCTTTTTGTATATTGCCCTATCCAGTGATTTTATCCAAAACTGAGCCAGATGAAAAGTGTGAAGAATACCTGTTCTAATGGGTAAACTCTCTTCATTTTGTCATTTAAAGTGCAGCTAAAAGTGCAACAGCGGTCAAAATTCTATGGTTCTTGTAACCCTAACCCTAGCCAGACATTAAAAGCATGCCGATTTAACTACCATTTAACAGCATTTTTCAGTTTCATGGAAATTTGCCTAAACCAGACAGATTATTAAAGAAGATACATTTCCTAGAGGTTTTAGAAACCATTTTGATAGTTTGAGACTGATTTTTTGGAGTTTGAGGAAAAAATTCATCTTTGATGTTTGGAGGGCTTCTGAGACACCCTGCTGGAATCCACATTTGAAACCCTAGTTAGGGTTAGGGTTAGCATTCCCACAACAGGTAGAAGTTTTTTACTGTCAGTGCTGCATTCCGGGCCCCCAGTTATCTTTAGGATGAGTGATAATTTTCTCCTATCTGCACTTTTAGTTTTCGGACAGTTATGGTCACCTTTTTGTATATTGCCCTATCCAGTGATTTTATCCAAAACTGAGCCAGATGAAAAGTGTGAAGAATACCTGTTCTAATGGGTAGACTCTCTTCATTTTGTCATTTAAAGTGCAGCTAAAAGTGCAACAGCGGGCAAAATTTTATGGTTCTTGTAACCCCAACCCTAGCCAGACATTAAAAGCATGCCGATTTAACTACCACTTAACAGCAATGTTCAGCTTCAATTTGCCTAAACCAGACAGATTATTAAAGAAGATACATTTCCTAGAGGTTTTAAAAACCGTTTTGATAGTTTAAGACTGATTTTTTTTGGTTTGAGGAAAAAAATCATCTTTGATGTTTGGAGGGCTTCTGAGACACCCTGCCGGAACGTACATTTGAAACCCTAGTTAGGGTTAGGGTTAGCATTCCCACAACAGGTAGAAGTTTTTTACTGTCAGTGCTGCATTCTGGGTCCCCAGTTATCTTTAGGATGAGTGATAATTTGCTCCTATCTGCACTTTTAAGTTTCGGACAGTTTTGGTCACATTTTTGTATATTGCCCTATGCAGTGATTTTATCCAACACTGAGCCAGATGAAAAGTGTGAAGAATACCTGTTCTAATGGGTAAACTCTCTTCATTTTGTCATTTAAAGTGCAGCTAGAAGTGCAACAGCGGGCACAATTCTATGGTTCTTGTAACCCTATCCCCAGCCAGGCATTTAAGTCATGCCGATTTAACTACACTTTAACAGCATTTTTCAGCTTCATGAAAATTTGCCTAAACCAGACAGTATATTAAAGAAGATACATTTCCTAGAGGTTTTAGAAACCATTTTTATAGTTTGAGACTGATTTTTTTTGATTTGAGTAGAAAATTCATCTTTGATGTTTGGAGGGCTTCTGAGACACCCTGCTGGAATGCACATTTGAAACCCTAGTTAGGGTTAGGGTTAGCATTCCCACAACAGGTAGAAGTTTTTTACTGTCAGTGCTGCATTCCGGGTCCCCAGTTATCTTTAGGATGAGTGATAATTTGCTCCTATCTGCACTTTTAGGTTTCGGACAGTTTTGGTCACCTTTTTGTATATTGCCCTATCCAGTGATTTTATCCAAAACTGAGCCAGATGAAAAGTGTGAAGAATACCTGTTCTAATGGGTAAACTCTCTTCATTTTGTCATTTATAGTGCAGCTAAAAGTGCAACAGCGGGCAAAATTCTATTGTTCTTGTAACCCTAACCCTAGCCAGGCATTAAACGCATGCCGATTTAACTACCATTTAACAGCATTTTTCAGCTTCATGAAAATTTGCCTAAACTAGACAGAATATTAAAGAAGATACATTTCCTAGAGGTTTTAGAAACCGTTTTGATAGTTTGAGACTGATTTTTTTTGGAGTTTGAGGAAAAAATTCATCTTTGATGTTTGGAAGGCTTCTGAGACACCATGCCGGAATGTACATTTGAAACCCTAGCTAGGGTTAGGGTTAGCATTCCCGCAACAGGTAGAAGTTTTTTACTGTCAGTGCTGCATTCCGGGTCCCCAGTTATCTTTAGGAGGAGTGATAATTTTCTCCTATCTGCACTTTTAGTTTTCGGAGAGTTTTGGTCACCTTTTTGTATATTGCCCTATCCAGTGATTTTATCCAGAACTGAGCCAGATGAAAAGTGTGAAGAATACCTGTTCTAATGGGTAAACTCTCTTCACTTTGTCATTTAAAGTGCAGCTGAAAGTGCAACAGCAGGCAAAATTCTATGGTTCTTGTAACCCTAACCCTAGCCAGGCATTAAAAGCATACCGATTTAACTACCATTTAACAGCATTTTTCAGCTTCATGAAAATTTGCCTGAACAAAACAGATTATTAAAGAAGATACATTTCCTAGAGGTTTTAAAAACCGTTTTGATAGTTTAAGACTGATTTTTTTTGGTTTGAGGAAAAAAATCATCTTTGATGTTTGGAGGGCTTCTGTGACACCCTGCTGGAACGTACATTTGAAACCCTAGCTAGGGTTAGGGTTAGCATTCCCACAACAGGTAGAAGTTTTTTACTGTCAGTGCTGCATTCCGGGCCCCCAGTTATCTTTAGGATGAGTGATAATTTGCTCGTATCTGCATTTTTAATTTTCGGACAGATTTGGTCACCTTTTTGTATATTGCCCTATCCAGTGATTTTATCCAAAACCTAGCCAGATGAAAAGTGTGAAGAATACCTGTTCTAATGGGTAAACTCTCTTCATTTTGTCATTTAAAGTGCAGCTAAAAGTGCAACAGCGGGCAAAATTCTATGGTTCTTGTAACCCCAACCCTAGCCAGACATTAAAAGCATGCCAATTTAACTACCACTTAACAGCAATGTTCAGCTTCAATTTGCCTAAACCAGACAGATTATTAAAGAAGATACATTTCCTAGAGGTTTTAAGAACCGTTTTGATAGTTTAAGACTGATTTTTTTTGGTTTGAGGAAAAAAGTCATCTTTGATGGTTGGAGGGCTTCTGAGACACCCTGCCGAAACGTACATTTGAAACCATAGCTAGGGTTAGGGTTAGCATTCCCACAACAGGTAGAAGTTTTTTACTGTCAGTGCTGCATTCCGGGTCCCCAGTTATCTTTAGGATGAGTGATAATTTGCTCCTATCTGCACTTTTAGGTTTCGGACAGTTTTGGTCACCTTTTTGTATATTGCCCTATCCAGTGATTTTATCCAAAACTGAGCCAGATGAAAAGTGTGAAGAATACCTGTTCTAATGGGTAAACTCTCTTCATTTTGTCATTTAAAGTGCAGCTAAAAGTGCAACAGCGGGCACAATTCTATGGTTCTTGTAACCCTAACCCTAGCCAGGCATTTAAAGCATGCCGATTTAACTACCATTTAACAGCATTTTTCAGCTTCATGAAAATTTGCCTAAACCAGACATTATATTAAAGAAGATACATTTCCTAGAGGTTTTAGAAACCATTTTGATAGTTTGAGACTGATTTTTTTTGATTTGAGGAAAAAATTCATCTTTGATGTTTGGAGGGCTTCTGAGACACCCTGTAAGAATGCACATTTGAAACCCTAGTTAGGGTTAGGGTTAGCATTCCCACAACAGGTTGAAGTTTTTTACTGTCAGTGCTGCATTCTGGGTCCCCAGTTATCTTTAGGATGAGTGATAATTTGCTCCTATCTGCACTTTTAGGTTTCGGACAGTTTTGGTCACATTTTTGTATATTGCCCTATGCAGTGATTTTATCCAAAACTGAGCCAGATGAAAAGTGTGAAGAATACCTGTTCTAATGGGTAAACTCTCTTCATTTTGTCATTTAAAGTGCAGCTAAAAGTGCAACAGCGGGCACAATTCTATGGTTCTTGTAACCCTATCCCTAGCCAGGCATTTAAAGCATGCCGATTTAACTACCATTTAACAGCATTTTTCAGCTTCATGAAAATTTGCCTAAACCAGACAGTATATTAAAGAAGATACATTTCCTAGAGGTTTTAGAAACCATTTTTATAGTTTGAGACTGATTTTTTTTTATTTGAGGAGAAAATTCATCTTTGATGTTTGGAGGGCTTCTGAGACACCCTGCTGGAATGTACATTTGAAACCCTAGTTAGGGTTAGCATTCCCACAACAGGTAGAAGTTTTTTACTGTCAGTGCTGCATTCTGGGTCCCCAGTTATCTTTAGGATGAGTGATAATTTGCTCCTATCTGCACTTTTAGGTTTCGGACAGTTTTGGTCACCTTTTTGTATATTGCCCTATCCAGTGATTTTATCCAAAACTGAGCCAGATGAAAAGTGTGAAGAATACCTGTTCTAATGGGTAAACTCTCTTCATTTTGTCATTTAAAGTGCAGCTAAAAGTGCAACAGCGGTCAAAATTCTATGGTTCTTGTAACCCTAACCCTAGCCAGACATTAAAAGCATGCCGATTTAACTACCATTTAACAGCATTTTTCAGTTTCATGGAAATTTGCCTAAACCAGACAGATTATTAAAGAAGATACATTTCCTAGAGGTTTTAGAAACCATTTTGATAGTTTGAGACTGATTTTTTGGAGTTTGAGGAAAAAATTCATCTTTGATGTTTGGAGGGCTTCTGAGACACCCTGCTGGAATCCACATTTGAAACCCTAGTTAGGGTTAGGGTTAGCATTCCCACAACAGGTAGAAGTTTTTTACTGTCAGTGCTGCATTCCGGGCCCCCAGTTATCTTTAGGATGAGTGATAATTTTCTCCTATCTGCACTTTTAGTTTTCGGACAGTTATGGTCACCTTTTTGTATATTGCCCTATCCAGTGATTTTATCCAAAACTGAGCCAGATGAAAAGTGTGAAGAATACCTGTTCTAATGGGTAGACTCTCTTCATTTTGTCATTTAAAGTGCAGCTAAAAGTGCAACAGCGGGCAAAATTTTATGGTTCTTGTAACCCCAACCCTAGCCAGACATTAAAAGCATGCCGATTTAACTACCACTTAACAGCAATGTTCAGCTTCAATTTGCCTAAACCAGACAGATTATTAAAGAAGATACATTTCCTAGAGGTTTTAAAAACCGTTTTGATAGTTTAAGACTGATTTTTTTTGGTTTGAGGAAAAAAATCATCTTTGATGTTTGGAGGGCTTCTGAGACACCC
Organism: Lepisosteus oculatus; assembly: GCF_040954835.1. Classification (NCBI taxonomy): domain Eukaryota; kingdom Metazoa; phylum Chordata; class Actinopteri; order Semionotiformes; family Lepisosteidae; genus Lepisosteus; species Lepisosteus oculatus. The sequence continues at coordinate 348,486 of NW_027168434.1, read as the reverse complement.
TGCCGGAACGTACATTTGAAACCCTAGTTAGGGTTAGGGTTAGCATTCCCACAACAGGTAGAAGTTTTTTACTGTCAGTGCTGCATTCTGGGTCCCCAGTTATCTTTAGGATGAGTGATAATTTGCTCCTATCTGCACTTTTAAGTTTCGGACAGTTTTGGTCACATTTTTGTATATTGCCCTATGCAGTGATTTTATCCAACACTGAGCAAGATGAAAAGTGTGAAGAATACCTGTTCTAATGGGTAAACTCTCTTCATTTTGTCATTTAAAGTGCAGCTAGAAGTGCAACAGCGGGCACAATTCTATGGTTCTTGTAACCCTATCCCCAGCCAGGCATTTAAGTCATGCCGATTTAACTACACTTTAACAGCATTTTTCAGCTTCATGAAAATTTGCCTAAACCAGACAGTATATTAAAGAAGATACATTTCCTAGAGGTTTTAGAAACCATTTTTATAGTTTGAGACTGATTTTTTTTGATTTGAGTAGAAAATTCATCTTTGATGTTTGGAGGGCTTCTGAGACACCCTGCTGGAATGCACATTTGAAACCCTAGTTAGGGTTAGGGTTAGCATTCCCACAACAGGTAGAAGTTTTTTACTGTCAGTGCTGCATTCCGGGTCCCCAGTTATCTTTAGGATGAGTGATAATTTGCTCCTATCTGCACTTTTAGGTTTCGGACAGTTTTGGTCACCTTTTTGTATATTGCCCTATCCAGTGATTTTATCCAAAACTGAGCCAGATGAAAAGTGTGAAGAATACCTGTTCTAATGGGTAAACTCTCTTCATTTTGTCATTTATAGTGCAGCTAAAAGTGCAACAGCGGGCAAAATTCTATTGTTCTTGTAACCCTAACCCTAGCCAGGCATTAAACGCATGCCGATTTAACTACCATTTAACAGCATTTTTCAGCTTCATGAAAATTTGCCTAAACTAGACAGAATATTAAAGAAGATACATTTCCTAGAGGTTTTAGAAACCGTTTTGATAGTTTGAGACTGATTTTTTTTGGAGTTTGAGGAAAAAATTCATCTTTGATGTTTGGAAGGCTTCTGAGACACCATGCCGGAATGTACATTTGAAACCCTAGCTAGGGTTAGGGTTAGCATTCCCGCAACAGGTAGAAGTTTTTTACTGTCAGTGCTGCATTCCGGGTCCCCAGTTATCTTTAGGAGGAGTGATAATTTTCTCCTATCTGCACTTTTAGTTTTCGGAGAGTTTTGGTCACCTTTTTGTATATTGCCCTATCCAGTGATTTTATCCAGAACTGAGCCAGATGAAAAGTGTGAAGAATACCTGTTCTAATGGGTAAACTCTCTTCACTTTGTCATTTAAAGTGCAGCTGAAAGTGCAACAGCAGGCAAAATTCTATGGTTCTTGTAACCCTAACCCTAGCCAGGCATTAAAAGCATACCGATTTAACTACCATTTAACAGCATTTTTCAGCTTCATGAAAATTTGCCTGAACAAAACAGATTATTAAAGAAGATACATTTCCTAGAGGTTTTAAAAACCGTTTTGATAGTTTAAGACTGATTTTTTTTGGTTTGAGGAAAAAAATCATCTTTGATGTTTGGAGGGCTTCTGTGACACCCTGCTGGAACGTACATTTGAAACCCTAGCTAGGGTTAGGGTTAGCATTCCCACAACAGGTAGAAGTTTTTTACTGTCAGTGCTGCATTCCGGGCCCCCAGTTATCTTTAGGATGAGTGATAATTTGCTCGTATCTGCATTTTTAATTTTCGGACAGATTTGGTCACCTTTTTGTATATTGCCCTATCCAGTGATTTTATCCAAAACCTAGCCAGATGAAAAGTGTGAAGAATACCTGTTCTAATGGGTAAACTCTCTTCATTTTGTCATTTAAAGTGCAGCTAAAAGTGCAACAGCGGGCAAAATTCTATGGTTCTTGTAACCCCAACCCTAGCCAGACATTAAAAGCATGCCAATTTAACTACCACTTAACAGCAATGTTCAGCTTCAATTTGCCTAAACCAGACAGATTATTAAAGAAGATACATTTCCTAGAGGTTTTAAGAACCGTTTTGATAGTTTAAAACTGATTTTTTTTGGTTTGAGGAAAAAAGTCATCTTTGATGGTTGGAGGGCTTCTGAGACACCCTGCCGAAACGTACATTTGAAACCATAGCTAGGGTTAGGGTTAGCATTCCCACAACAGGTAGAAGTTTTTTACTGTCAGTGCTGCATTCCGGGTCCCCAGTTATCTTTAGGATGAGTGATAATTTGCTCCTATCTGCACTTTTAGGTTTCGGACAGTTTTGGTCACCTTTTTGTATATTGCCCTATCCAGTGATTTTATCCAAAACTGAGCCAGATGAAAAGTGTGAAGAATACCTGTTCTAATGGGTAAACTCTCTTCATTTTGTCATTTAAAGTGCAGCTAAAAGTGCAACAGCGGGCACAATTCTATGGTTCTTGTAACCCTAACCCTAGCCAGGCATTTAAAGCATGCCGATTTAACTACCATTTAACAGCATTTTTCAGCTTCATGAAAATTTGCCTAAACCAGACATTATATTAAAGAAGATACATTTCCTAGAGGTTTTAGAAACCATTTTGATAGTTTGAGACTGATTTTTTTTGATTTGAGGAAAAAATTCATCTTTGATGTTTGGAGGGCTTCTGAGACACCCTGTAAGAATGCACATTTGAAACCCTAGTTAGGGTTAGGGTTAGCATTCCCACAACAGGTTGAAGTTTTTTACTGTCAGTGCTGCATTCTGGGTCCCCAGTTATCTTTAGGATGAGTGATAATTTGCTCCTATCTGCACTTTTAGGTTTCGGACAGTTTTGGTCACATTTTTGTATATTGCCCTATGCAGTGATTTTATCCAAAACTGAGCCAGATGAAAAGTGTGAAGAATACCTGTTCTAATGGGTAAACTCTCTTCATTTTGTCATTTAAAGTGCAGCTAGAAGTGCAACAGCGGGCACAATTCTATGGTTCTTGTAACCCTATCCCCAGCCAGGCATTTAAGTCATGCCGATTTAACTACACTTTAACAGCATTTTTCAGCTTCATGAAAATTTGCCTAAACCAGACAGTATATTAAAGAAGATACATTTCCTAGAGGTTTTAGAAACCATTTTTATAGTTTGAGACTGATTTTTTTTGATTTGAGTAGAAAATTCATCTTTGATGTTTGGAGGGCTTCTGAGACACCCTGCTGGAATGCACATTTGAAACCCTAGTTAGGGTTAGGGTTAGCATTCCCACAACAGGTAGAAGTTTTTTACTGTCAGTGCTGCATTCCGGGTCCCCAGTTATCTTTAGGATGAGTGATAATTTGCTCCTATCTGCACTTTTAGGTTTCGGACAGTTTTGGTCACCTTTTTGTATATTGCCCTATCCAGTGATTTTATCCAAAACTGAGCCAGATGAAAAGTGTGAAGAATACCTGTTCTAATGGGTAAACTCTCTTCATTTTGTCATTTATAGTGCAGCTAAAAGTGCAACAGCGGGCAAAATTCTATTGTTCTTGTAACCCTAACCCTAGCCAGGCATTAAACGCATGCCGATTTAACTACCATTTAACAGCATTTTTCAGCTTCATGAAAATTTGCCTAAACTAGACAGAATATTAAAGAAGATACATTTCCTAGAGGTTTTAGAAACCGTTTTGATAGTTTGAGACTGATTTTTTTTGGAGTTTGAGGAAAAAATTCATCTTTGATGTTTGGAAGGCTTCTGAGACACCATGCCGGAATGTACATTTGAAACCCTAGCTAGGGTTAGGGTTAGCATTCCCGCAACAGGTAGAAGTTTTTTACTGTCAGTGCTGCATTCCGGGTCCCCAGTTATCTTTAGGAGGAGTGATAATTTTCTCCTATCTGCACTTTTAGTTTTCGGAGAGTTTTGGTCACCTTTTTGTATATTGCCCTATCCAGTGATTTTATCCAGAACTGAGCCAGATGAAAAGTGTGAAGAATACCTGTTCTAATGGGTAAACTCTCTTCACTTTGTCATTTAAAGTGCAGCTGAAAGTGCAACAGCAGGCAAAATTCTATGGTTCTTGTAACCCTAACCCTAGCCAGGCATTAAAAGCATACCGATTTAACTACCATTTAACAGCATTTTTCAGCTTCATGAAAATTTGCCTGAACAAAACAGATTATTAAAGAAGATACATTTCCTAGAGGTTTTAAAAACCGTTTTGATAGTTTAAGACTGATTTTTTTTGGTTTGAGGAAAAAAATCATCTTTGATGTTTGGAGGGCTTCTGTGACACCCTGCTGGAACGTACATTTGAAACCCTAGCTAGGGTTAGGGTTAGCATTCCCACAACAGGTAGAAGTTTTTTACTGTCAGTGCTGCATTCCGGGCCCCCAGTTATCTTTAGGATGAGTGATAATTTGCTCGTATCTGCATTTTTAATTTTCGGACAGATTTGGTCACCTTTTTGTATATTGCCCTATCCAGTGATTTTATCCAAAACCTAGCCAGATGAAAAGTGTGAAGAATACCTGTTCTAATGGGTAAACTCTCTTCATTTTGTCATTTAAAGTGCAGCTAAAAGTGCAACAGCGGGCAAAATTCTATGGTTCTTGTAACCCCAACCCTAGCCAGACATTAAAAGCATGCCAATTTAACTACCACTTAACAGCAATGTTCAGCTTCAATTTGCCTAAACCAGACAGATTATTAAAGAAGATACATTTCCTAGAGGTTTTAAGAACCGTTTTGATAGTTTAAGACTGATTTTTTTTGGTTTGAGGAAAAAAGTCATCTTTGATGGTTGGAGGGCTTCTGAGACACCCTGCCGAAACGTACATTTGAAACCATAGCTAGGGTTAGGGTTAGCATTCCCACAACAGGTAGAAGTTTTTTACTGTCAGTGCTGCATTCCGGGTCCCCAGTTATCTTTAGGATGAGTGATAATTTGCTCCTATCTGCACTTTTAGGTTTCGGACAGTTTTGGTCACCTTTTTGTATATTGCCCTATCCAGTGATTTTATCCAAAACTGAGCCAGATGAAAAGTGTGAAGAATACCTGTTCTAATGGGTAAACTCTCTTCATTTTGTCATTTAAAGTGCAGCTAAAAGTGCAACAGCGGGCACAATTCTATGGTTCTTGTAACCCTAACCCTAGCCAGGCATTTAAAGCATGCCGATTTAACTACCATTTAACAGCATTTTTCAGCTTCATGAAAATTTGCCTAAACCAGACATTATATTAAAGAAGATACATTTCCTAGAGGTTTTAGAAACCATTTTGATAGTTTGAGACTGATTTTTTTTGATTTGAGGAAAAAATTCATCTTTGATGTTTGGAGGGCTTCTGAGACACCCTGTAAGAATGCACATTTGAAACCCTAGTTAGGGTTAGGGTTAGCATTCCCACAACAGGTAGAAGTTTTTTACTGTCAGTGCTGCATTCTGGGTCCCCAGTTATCTTTAGGATGAGTGATAATTTGCTCCTATCTGCACTTTTAAGTTTCGGACAGTTTTGGTCACATTTTTGTATATTGCCCTATGCAGTGATTTTATCCAACACTGAGCCAGATGAAAAGTGTGAAGAATACCTGTTCTAATGGGTAAACTCTCTTCATTTTGTCATTTAAAGTGCAGCTAGAAGTGCAACAGCGGGCACAATTCTATGGTTCTTGTAACCCTATCCCCAGCCAGGCATTTAAGTCATGCCGATTTAACTACACTTTAACAGCATTTTTCAGCTTCATGAAAATTTGCCTAAACCAGACAGTATATTAAAGAAGATACATTTCCTAGAGGTTTTAGAAACCATTTTTATAGTTTGAGACTGATTTTTTTTGATTTGAGTAGAAAATTCATCTTTGATGTTTGGAGGGCTTCTGAGACACCCTGCTGGAATGCACATTTGAAACCCTAGTTAGGGTTAGGGTTAGCATTCCCACAACAGGTAGAAGTTTTTTACTGTCAGTGCTGCATTCCGGGTCCCCAGTTATCTTTAGGATGAGTGATAATTTGCTCCTATCTGCACTTTTAGGTTTCGGACAGTTTTGGTCACCTTTTTGTATATTGCCCTATCCAGTGATTTTATCCAAAACTGAGCCAGATGAAAAGTGTGAAGAATACCTGTTCTAATGGGTAAACTCTCTTCATTTTGTCATTTATAGTGCAGCTAAAAGTGCAACAGCGGGCAAAATTCTATTGTTCTTGTAACCCTAACCCTAGCCAGGCATTAAACGCATGCCGATTTAACTACCATTTAACAGCATTTTTCAGCTTCATGAAAATTTGCCTAAACTAGACAGAATATTAAAGAAGATACATTTCCTAGAGGTTTTAGAAACCGTTTTGATAGTTTGAGACTGATTTTTTTTGGAGTTTGAGGAAAAAATTCATCTTTGATGTTTGGAAGGCTTCTGAGACACCATGCCGGAATGTACATTTGAAACCCTAGCTAGGGTTAGGGTTAGCATTCCCGCAACAGGTAGAAGTTTTTTACTGTCAGTGCTGCATTCCGGGTCCCCAGTTATCTTTAGGAGGAGTGATAATTTTCTCCTATCTGCACTTTTAGTTTTCGGAGAGTTTTGGTCACCTTTTTGTATATTGCCCTATCCAGTGATTTTATCCAGAACTGAGCCAGATGAAAAGTGTGAAGAATACCTGTTCTAATGGGTAAACTCTCTTCACTTTGTCATTTAAAGTGCAGCTGAAAGTGCAACAGCAGGCAAAATTCTATGGTTCTTGTAACCCTAACCCTAGCCAGGCATTAAAAGCATACCGATTTAACTACCATTTAACAGCATTTTTCAGCTTCATGAAAATTTGCCTGAACAAAACAGATTATTAAAGAAGATACATTTCCTAGAGGTTTTAAAAACCGTTTTGATAGTTTAAGACTGATTTTTTTTGGTTTGAGGAAAAAAATCATCTTTGATGTTTGGAGGGCTTCTGTGACACCCTGCTGGAACGTACATTTGAAACCCTAGCTAGGGTTAGGGTTAGCATTCCCACAACAGGTAGAAGTTTTTTACTGTCAGTGCTGCATTCCGGGCCCCCAGTTATCTTTAGGATGAGTGATAATTTGCTCGTATCTGCATTTTTAATTTTCGGACAGATTTGGTCACCTTTTTGTATATTGCCCTATCCAGTGATTTTATCCAAAACCTAGCCAGATGAAAAGTGTGAAGAATACCTGTTCTAATGGGTAAACTCTCTTCATTTTGTCATTTAAAGTGCAGCTAAAAGTGCAACAGCGGGCAAAATTCTATGGTTCTTGTAACCCCAACCCTAGCCAGACATTAAAAGCATGCCAATTTAACTACCACTTAACAGCAATGTTCAGCTTCAATTTGCCTAAACCAGACAGATTATTAAAGAAGATACATTTCCTAGAGGTTTTAAGAACCGTTTTGATAGTTTAAGACTGATTTTTTTTGGTTTGAGGAAAAAAGTCATCTTTGATGGTTGGAGGGCTTCTGAGACACCCTGCCGAAACGTACATTTGAAACCATAGCTAGGGTTAGGGTTAGCATTCCCACAACAGGTAGAAGTTTTTTACTGTCAGTGCTGCATTCCGGGTCCCCAGTTATCTTTAGGATGAGTGATAATTTGCTCCTATCTGCACTTTTAGGTTTCGGACAGTTTTGGTCACCTTTTTGTATATTGCCCTATCCAGTGATTTTATCCAAAACTGAGCCAGATGAAAAGTGTGAAGAATACCTGTTCTAATGGGTAAACTCTCTTCATTTTGTCATTTAAAGTGCAGCTAAAAGTGCAACAGCGGGCACAATTCTATGGTTCTTGTAACCCTAACCCTAGCCAGGCATTTAAAGCATGCCGATTTAACTACCATTTAACAGCATTTTTCAGCTTCATGAAAATTTGCCTAAACCAGACATTATATTAAAGAAGATACATTTCCTAGAGGTTTTAGAAACCATTTTGATAGTTTGAGACTGATTTTTTTTGATTTGAGGAAAAAATTCATCTTTGATGTTTGGAGGGCTTCTGAGACACCCTGTAAGAATGCACATTTGAAACCCTAGTTAGGGTTAGGGTTAGCATTCCCACAACAGGTTGAAGTTTTTTACTGTCAGTGCTGCATTCTGGGTCCCCAGTTATCTTTAGGATGAGTGATAATTTGCTCCTATCTGCACTTTTAGGTTTCGGACAGTTTTGGTCACATTTTTGTATATTGCCCTATGCAGTGATTTTATCCAAAACTGAGCCAGATGAAAAGTGTGAAGAATACCTGTTCTAATGGGTAAACTCTCTTCATTTTGTCATTTAAAGTGCAGCTAGAAGTGCAACAGCGGGCACAATTCTATGGTTCTTGTAACCCTATCCCCAGCCAGGCATTTAAGTCATGCCGATTTAACTACACTTTAACAGCATTTTTCAGCTTCATGAAAATTTGCCTAAACCAGACAGTATATTAAAGAAGATACATTTCCTAGAGGTTTTAGAAACCATTTTTATAGTTTGAGACTGATTTTTTTTGATTTGAGTAGAAAATTCATCTTTGATGTTTGGAGGGCTTCTGAGACACCCTGCTGGAATGCACATTTGAAACCCTAGTTAGGGTTAGGGTTAGCATTCCCACAACAGGTAGAAGTTTTTTACTGTCAGTGCTGCATTCCGGGTCCCCAGTTATCTTTAGGATGAGTGATAATTTGCTCCTATCTGCACTTTTAGGTTTCGGACAGTTTTGGTCACCTTTTTGTATATTGCCCTATCCAGTGATTTTATCCAAAACTGAGCCAGATGAAAAGTGTGAAGAATACCTGTTCTAATGGGTAAACTCTCTTCATTTTGTCATTTATAGTGCAGCTAAAAGTGCAACAGCGGGCAAAATTCTATTGTTCTTGTAACCCTAACCCTAGCCAGGCATTAAACGCATGCCGATTTAACTACCATTTAACAGCATTTTTCAGCTTCATGAAAATTTGCCTAAACTAGACAGAATATTAAAGAAGATACATTTCCTAGAGGTTTTAGAAACCGTTTTGATAGTTTGAGACTGATTTTTTTTGGAGTTTGAGGAAAAAATTCATCTTTGATGTTTGGAAGGCTTCTGAGACACCATGCCGGAATGTACATTTGAAACCCTAGCTAGGGTTAGGGTTAGCATTCCCGCAACAGGTAGAAGTTTTTTACTGTCAGTGCTGCATTCCGGGTCCCCAGTTATCTTTAGGAGGAGTGATAATTTTCTCCTATCTGCACTTTTAGTTTTCGGAGAGTTTTGGTCACCTTTTTGTATATTGCCCTATCCAGTGATTTTATCCAGAACTGAGCCAGATGAAAAGTGTGAAGAATACCTGTTCTAATGGGTAAACTCTCTTCACTTTGTCATTTAAAGTGCAGCTGAAAGTGCAACAGCAGGCAAAATTCTATGGTTCTTGTAACCCTAACCCTAGCCAGGCATTAAAAGCATACCGATTTAACTACCATTTAACAGCATTTTTCAGCTTCATGAAAATTTGCCTGAACAAAACAGATTATTAAAGAAGATACATTTCCTAGAGGTTTTAAAAACCGTTTTGATAGTTTAAGACTGATTTTTTTTGGTTTGAGGAAAAAAATCATCTTTGATGTTTGGAGGGCTTCTGTGACACCCTGCTGGAACGTACATTTGAAACCCTAGCTAGGGTTAGGGTTAGCATTCCCACAACAGGTAGAAGTTTTTTACTGTCAGTGCTGCATTCCGGGCCCCCAGTTATCTTTAGGATGAGTGATAATTTGCTCGTATCTGCATTTTTAATTTTCGGACAGATTTGGTCACCTTTTTGTATATTGCCCTATCCAGTGATTTTATCCAAAACCTAGCCAGATGAAAAGTGTGAAGAATACCTGTTCTAATGGGTAAACTCTCTTCATTTTGTCATTTAAAGTGCAGCTAAAAGTGCAACAGCGGGCAAAATTCTATGGTTCTTGTAACCCCAACCCTAGCCAGACATTAAAAGCATGCCAATTTAACTACCACTTAACAGCAATGTTCAGCTTCAATTTGCCTAAACCAGACAGATTATTAAAGAAGATACATTTCCTAGAGGTTTTAAGAACCGTTTTGATAGTTTAAGACTGATTTTTTTTGGTTTGAGGAAAAAAGTCATCTTTGATGGTTGGAGGGCTTCTGAGACACCCTGCCGAAACGTACATTTGAAACCATAGCTAGGGTTAGGGTTAGCATTCCCACAACAGGTAGAAGTTTTTTACTGTCAGTGCTGCATTCCGGGTCCCCAGTTATCTTTAGGATGAGTGATAATTTGCTCCTATCTGCACTTTTAGGTTTCGGACAGTTTTGGTCACCTTTTTGTATATTGCCCTATCCAGTGATTTTATCCAAAACTGAGCCAGATGAAAAGTGTGAAGAATACCTGTTCTAATGGGTAAACTCTCTTCATTTTGTCATTTAAAGTGCAGCTAAAAGTGCAACAGCGGGCACAATTCTATGGTTCTTGTAACCCTAACCCTAGCCAGGCATTTAAAGCATGCCGATTTAACTACCATTTAACAGCATTTTTCAGCTTCATGAAAATTTGCCTAAACCAGACATTATATTAAAGAAGATACATTTCCTAGAGGTTTTAGAAACCATTTTGATAGTTTGAGACTGATTTTTTTTGATTTGAGGAAAAAATTCATCTTTGATGTTTGGAGGGCTTCTGAGACACCCTGTAAGAATGCACATTTGAAACCCTAGTTAGGGTTAGGGTTAGCATTCCCACAACAGGTTGAAGTTTTTTACTGTCAGTGCTGCATTCTGGGTCCCCAGTTATCTTTAGGATGAGTGATAATTTGCTCCTATCTGCACTTTTAGGTTTCGGACAGTTTTGGTCACATTTTTGTATATTGCCCTATGCAGTGATTTTATCCAAAACTGAGCCAGATGAAAAGTGTGAAGAATACCTGTTCTAATGGGTAAACTCTCTTCATTTTGTCATTTAAAGTGCAGCTAGAAGTGCAACAGCGGGCACAATTCTATGGTTCTTGTAACCCTATCCCCAGCCAGGCATTTAAGTCATGCCGATTTAACTACACTTTAACAGCATTTTTCAGCTTCATGAAAATTTGCCTAAACCAGACAGTATATTAAAGAAGATACATTTCCTAGAGGTTTTAGAAACCATTTTTATAGTTTGAGACTGATTTTTTTTGATTTGAGTAGAAAATTCATCTTTGATGTTTGGAGGGCTTCTGAGACACCCTGCTGGAATGCACATTTGAAACCCTAGTTAGGGTTAGGGTTAGCATTCCCACAACAGGTAGAAGTTTTTTACTGTCAGTGCTGCATTCCGGGTCCCCAGTTATCTTTAGGATGAGTGATAATTTGCTCCTATCTGCACTTTTAGGTTTCGGACAGTTTTGGTCACCTTTTTGTATATTGCCCTATCCAGTGATTTTATCCAAAACTGAGCCAGATGAAAAGTGTGAAGAATACCTGTTCTAATGGGTAAACTCTCTTCATTTTGTCATTTATAGTGCAGCTAAAAGTGCAACAGCGGGCAAAATTCTATTGTTCTTGTAACCCTAACCCTAGCCAGGCATTAAACGCATGCCGATTTAACTACCATTTAACAGCATTTTTCAGCTTCATGAAAATTTGCCTAAACTAGACAGAATATTAAAGAAGATACATTTCCTAGAGGTTTTAGAAACCGTTTTGATAGTTTGAGACTGATTTTTTTTGGAGTTTGAGGAAAAAATTCATCTTTGATGTTTGGAAGGCTTCTGAGACACCATGCCGGAATGTACATTTGAAACCCTAGCTAGGGTTAGGGTTAGCATTCCCGCAACAGGTAGAAGTTTTTTACTGTCAGTGCTGCATTCCGGGTCCCCAGTTATCTTTAGGAGGAGTGATAATTTTCTCCTATCTGCACTTTTAGTTTTCGGAGAGTTTTGGTCACCTTTTTGTATATTGCCCTATCCAGTGATTTTATCCAGAACTGAGCCAGATGAAAAGTGTGAAGAATACCTGTTCTAATGGGTAAACTCTCTTCACTTTGTCATTTAAAGTGCAGCTGAAAGTGCAACAGCAGGCAAAATTCTATGGTTCTTGTAACCCTAACCCTAGCCAGGCATTAAAAGCATACCGATTTAACTACCATTTAACAGCATTTTTCAGCTTCATGAAAATTTGCCTGAACAAAACAGATTATTAAAGAAGATACATTTCCTAGAGGTTTTAAAAACCGTTTTGATAGTTTAAGACTGATTTTTTTTGGTTTGAGGAAAAAAATCATCTTTGATGTTTGGAGGGCTTCTGTGACACCCTGCTGGAACGTACATTTGAAACCCTAGCTAGGGTTAGGGTTAGCATTCCCACAACAGGTAGAAGTTTTTTACTGTCAGTGCTGCATTCCGGGCCCCCAGTTATCTTTAGGATGAGTGATAATTTGCTCGTATCTGCATTTTTAATTTTCGGACAGATTTGGTCACCTTTTTGTATATTGCCCTATCCAGTGATTTTATCCAAAACCTAGCCAGATGAAAAGTGTGAAGAATACCTGTTCTAATGGGTAAACTCTCTTCATTTTGTCATTTAAAGTGCAGCTAAAAGTGCAACAGCGGGCAAAATTCTATGGTTCTTGTAACCCCAACCCTAGCCAGACATTAAAAGCATGCCAATTTAACTACCACTTAACAGCAATGTTCAGCTTCAATTTGCCTAAACCAGACAGATTATTAAAGAAGATACATTTCCTAGAGGTTTTAAGAACCGTTTTGATAGTTTAAGACTGATTTTTTTTGGTTTGAGGAAAAAAGTCATCTTTGATGGTTGGAGGGCTTCTGAGACACCCTGCCAAAACGTACATTTGAAACCATAGCTAGGGTTAGGGTTAGCATTCCCACAACAGGTAGAAGTTTTTTACTGTCAGTGCTGCATTCCGGGTCCCCAGTTATCTTTAGGATGAGTGATAATTTGCTCCTATCTGCACTTTTAGGTTTCGGACAGTTTTGGTCACCTTTTTGTATATTGCCCTATCCAGTGATTTTATCCAAAACTGAGCCAGATGAAAAGTGTGAAGAATACCTGTTCTAATGGGTAAACTCTCTTCATTTTGTCATTTAAAGTGCAGCTAAAAGTGCAACAGCGGGCACAATTCTATGGTTCTTGTAACCCTAACCCTAGCCAGGCATTTAAAGCATGCCGATTTAACTACCATTTAACAGCATTTTTCAGCTTCATGAAAATTTGCCTAAACCAGACATTATATTAAAGAAGATACATTTCCTAGAGGTTTTAGAAACCATTTTGATAGTTTGAGACTGATTTTTTTTGATTTGAGGAAAAAATTCATCTTTGATGTTTGGAGGGCTTCTGAGACACCCTGCTGGAATGCACATTTGAAACCCTAGTTAGGGTTAGGGTTAGCATTCCCACAACAGGTTGAAGTTTTTTACTGTCAGTGCTGCATTCTGGGTCCCCAGTTATCTTTAGGATGAGTGATAATTTGCTCCTATCTGCACTTTTAGGTTTCGGACAGTTTTGGTCACATTTTTGTATATTGCCCTATGCAGTGATTTTATCCAAAACTGAGCCAGATGAAAAGTGTGAAGAATACCTCTTCTAATGGGTAAACTCTCTTCATTTTGTCATTTAAAGTGCAGCTAAAAGTGCAACAGCGGGCACAATTCTATGGTTCTTGTAACCCTATCCCTAGCCAGGCATTTAAAGCATGCCGATTTAACTACCATTTAACAGCATTTTTCAGCTTCATGAAAATTTGCCTAAACCAGACAGTATATTAAAGAAGATACATTTCCTAGAGGTTTTAGAAACCATTTTTATAGTTTGAGACTGATTTTTTTTATTTGAGGAGAAAATTCATCTTTGATGTTTGGAGGGCTTCTGAGACACCCTGCTGGAATGTACATTTGAAACCCTAGTTAGGGTTAGGGTTAGCATTCCCACAACAGGTAGAAGTTTTTTACTGTCAGTGCTGCATTCTGGGTCCCCAGTTATCTTTAGGATGAGTGATAATTTGCTCCTATCTGCACTTTTAGGTTTCGGACAGTTTTGGTCACCTTTTTGTATATTGCCCTATCCAGTGATTTTATCCAAAACTGAGCCAGATGAAAAGTGTGAAGAATACCTGTTCTAATGGGTAAACTCTCTTCATTTTGTCATTTAAAGTGCAGCTAAAAGTGCAACAGCGGTCAAAATTCTATGGTTCTTGTAACCCTAACCCTAGCCAGACTTTAAAAGCATGCCGATTTAACTACCATTTAACAGCATTTTTCAGTTTCATGGAAATTTGCCTAAACCAGACAGATTATTAAAGAAGATACATTTCCTAGAGGTTTTAGAAACCATTTTGATAGTTTGAGACTGATTTTTTGGAGTTTGAGGAAAAAATTCATCTTTGATGTTTGGAGGGCTTCTGAGACACCCTGCTGGAATCCACATTTGAAACCCTAGTTAGGGTTAGGGTTAGCATTCCCACAACAGGTAGAAGTTTTTTACTGTCAGTGCTGCATTCCGGGCCCCCAGTTATCTTTAGGATGAGTGATAATTTTCTCCTATCTGCACTTTTAGTTTTCGGACAGTTATGGTCACCTTTTTGTATATTGCCCTATCCAGTGATTTTATCCAAAACTGAGCCAGATGAAAAGTGTGAAGAATACCTGTTCTAATGGGTAGACTCTCTTCATTTTGTCATTTAAAGTGCAGCTAAAAGTGCAACAGCGGGCAAAATTTTATGGTTCTTGTAACCCCAACCCTAGCCAGACATTAAAAGCATGCCGATTTAACTACCACTTAACAGCAATGCTCAGCTTCAATTTGAATAAACCAGACAGATTATTAAAGAAGATACATTTCCTAGAGGTTTTAAAAACCGTTTTGATAGTTTAAGACTGATTTTTTTTGGTTTGAGGAAAAAAATCATCTTTGATGTTTGGAGGGCTTCTGAGACACCCTGCCGGAACGTACATTTGAAACCCTAGTTAGGGTTAGGGTTAGCATTCCCACAACAGGTAGAAGTTTTTTACTGTCAGTGCTGCATTCCGGGTCCCCAGTTATCTTTAGGATGAGTGATAATTTGCTCCTATCTGCACTTTTAGGTTTCGGACAGTTTTGGTCACATTTTTGTATATTGCCCTATGCAGTGATTTTATCCAACACTGAGCCAGATGAAAAGTGTGAAGAATACCTCTTCTAATGGGTAAACTCTCTTCATTTTGTCATTTAAAGTGCAGCTAAAAGTGCAACAGCGGGCACAATTCTATGGTTCTTGTAACCCTAACCCTAGCCAGGCATTTAAAGCATGCCGATTTAACTACCATTTAACAGCATTTTTCAGCTTCATGAAAATTTGCCTAAACCAGACAGTATATTAAAGAAGATACATTTCCTAGAGGTTTTAGAAACCATTTTGAGAGTTTGAGACTGATTTTTTTTGATTTGAGGAAAAAATTCATCTTTGATGTTTGGAGGGCTTCTGAGACACCCTGCTGGAATGCACATTTAAACCCTAGATAGGGTTAGGGTTAGCATTCCCACAACAGGTAGAAGTTTTTTACTGTCAGTGCTGCATTCTGGGTCCCCAGTTATCTTTAGGATGAGTGATAATTTGCTCCTATCTGCACTTTTAAGTTTCGGACAGTTTTGGTCACCTTTTTGTATATTGCCCTATGCAGTGATTTTATCCAACACTGAGCCAGATGAAAAGTGTGAAGAATACCTGTTCTAATGGGTAAACTCTCTTCATTTTGTCATTTAAAGTGCAGCTAGAAGTGCAACAGCGGGCACAATTCTATGGTTCTTGTAACCCTATCCCTAGCCAGGCATTTAAAGCATGCCGATTTAACTACCATTTAACAGCATTTTTCAGCTTCATGAAAATTTGCCTAAACCAGACAGTATATTAAAGAAGATACATTTCCTAGAGGTTTTAGAAACCATTTTGAGAGTTTGAGACTGATTTTTTTTGATTTGAGGAAAAAATTCATCTTTGATGTTTGGAGGGCTTCTGAGACACCCTGCTGGAATGCACATTTAAACCCTAGATAGGGTTAGGGTTAGCATTCCCACAACAGGTAAAAGTTTTTTACTGTCAGTGCTGCATTCTGGGTCCCCAGTTATCTTTAGGATGAGTGATAATTTGCTCCTATCTGCACTTTTAAGTTTCGGACAGTTTTGGTCACCTTTTTGTATATTGCCCTATGCAGTGATTTTATCCAACACTGAGCCAGATGAAAAGTGTGAAGAATACCTGTTCTAATGGGTAAACTCTCTTCATTTTGTCATTTAAAGTGCAGCTAGAAGTGCAACAGCGGGCACAATTCTATGGTTCTTGTAACCCTATCCCCAGCCAGGCATTTAAGTCATGCCGATTTAACTACACTTTAACAGCATTTTTCAGCTTCATGAAAATTTGCCTAAACCAGACAGTATATTAAAGAAGATACATTTCCTAGAGGTTTTAGAAACCATTTTTATAGTTTGAGACTGATTTTTTTTGATTTGAGTAGAAAATTCATCTTTGATGTTTGGAGGGCTTCTGAGACACCCTGCCGGAACGTACATTTGAAACCCTAGTTAGGGTTAGGGTTAGCATTCCCACAACAGGTAGAAGTTTTTTACTGTCAGTGCTGCATTCCGGGTCCCCAGTTATCTTTAGGATGAGTGATAATTTTCTCCTATCTGCACTTTTAGTTTTCGGACAGTTATGGTCACCTTTTTGTATATTGCCCTATCCAGTGATTTTATCCAAAACTGAGCCAGATGAAAAGTGTGAAGAATACCTGTTCTAATGGGTAGACTCTCTTCATTTTGTCATTTAAAGTGCAGCTAAAAGTGCAACAGCGGGCAAAATTTTATGGTTCTTGTAACCCCAACCCTAGCCAGACATTAAAAGCATGCCGATTTAACTACCACTTAACAGCAATGTTCAGCTTCAATTTGCCTAAACCAGACAGATTATTAAAGAAGATACATTTCCTAGAGGTTTTAAAAACCGTTTTGATAGTTTAAGACTGATTTTTTTTGGTTTGAGGAAAAAATTCATCTTTGATGTTTGGAGGGCTTCTGAGACACCCTGCCGGAACGTACATTTGAAACCCTAGTTAGGGTTAGGGTTAGCATTCCCACAACAGGTAGAAGTTTTTTACTGTCAGTGCTGCATTCCGGGTCCCCAGTTATCTTTAGGATGAGTGATAATTTTCTCCTATCTGCACTTTTAGGTTTCGGACAGTTTTGGTCACATTTTTGTATATTGCCCTATGCAGTGATTCTATCCAACACTGAGCCAGATGAAAAGTGTGAAGAATACCTGTTCTAATGGGTAAACTCTCTTCATTTTGTCATTTAAAGTGCAGCTAAAAGTGCAACAGCGGGCACAATTCTATGGTTCTTGTAACCCTATCCCTAGCCAGGCATTTAAAGCATGCCGATTTAACTACCATTTAACAGCATTTTTCAGCTTCATGAAAATTTGCCTAAACCAGACAGTATATTAAAGAAGATACATTTCCTAGAGGTTTTAGAAATCATTTTTATAGTTTGAGACTGATTTTTTTTTATTTGAGGAGAAAATTCATCTTTGATGTTTGGAGGGCTTCTGAGACACCCTGCTGGAATGCACATTTGAAACCCTAGTTAGGGTTAGGGTTAGCATTCCCACAACAGGTAGAAGTTTTTTACTGTCAGTGCTGCATTCCGGGCCCCCAGTTATCTTTAGGATGAGTGATAATTTTCTCCTATCTGCACTTTTAGTTTTCGGACAGTTATGGTCACCTTTTTGTATATTGCCCTATCCAGTGATTTTATCCAAAACTGAGCCAGATGAAAAGTGTGAAGAATACCTGTTCTAATGGGTAGACTCTCTTCATTTTGTCATTTAAAGTGCAGCTAAAAGTGCAACAGCGGGCAAAATTTTATGGTTCTTGTAACCCCAACCCTAGCCAGACATTAAAAGCATGCCGATTTAACTACCACTTAACAGCAATGTTCAGCTTCAATTTGCCTAAACCAGACAGATTATTAAAGAAGATACATTTCCTAGAGGTTTTAAAAACCGTTTTGATAGTTTAAGACTGATTTTTTTTGGTTTGAGGAAAAAAATCATCTTTGATGTTTGGAGGGCTTCTGAGACACCCTGCCGGAACGTACATTTGAAACCCTAGTTAGGGTTAGGGTTAGCATTCCCACAACAGGTAGAAGTTTTTTACTGTCAGTGCTGCATTCCGGGTCCCCAGTTATCTTTAGGATGAGTGATAATTTTCTCCTATCTGCACTTTTAGGTTTCGGACAGTTTTGGTCACATTTTTGTATATTGCCCTATGCAGTGATTTTATCCAACACTGAGCCAGATGAAAAGTGTGAAGAATACCTGTTCTAATGGGTAAACTCTCTTCATTTTGTCATTTAAAGTGCAGCTAAAAGTGCAACAGCGGGCACAATTCTATGGTTCTTGTAACCCTATCCCTAGCCAGGCATTTAAAGCATGCCGATTTAACTACCATTTAACAGCATTTTTCAGCTTCATGAAAATTTGCCTAAACCAGACAGTATATTAAAGAAGATACATTTCCTAGAGGTTTTAGAAATCATTTTTATAGTTTGAGACTGATTTTTTTTTATTTGAGGAGAAAATTCATCTTTGATGTTTGGAGGGCTTCTGAGACACCCTGCTGGAATGCACATTTGAAACCCTAGTTAGGGTTAGGGTTAGCATTCCCACAACAGGTAGAAGTTTTTTACTGTCAGTGCTGCATTCCGGGCCCCCAGTTATCTTTAGGATGAGTGATAATTTTCTCCTATCTGCACTTTTAGTTTTCGGACAGTTATGGTCACCTTTTTGTATATTGCCCTATCCAGTGATTTTATCCAAAACTGAGCCAGATGAAAAGTGTGAAGAATACCTGTTCTAATGGGTAGACTCTCTTCATTTTGTCATTTAAAGTGCAGCTAAAAGTGCAACAGCGGGCAAAATTTTATGGTTCTTGTAACCCCAACCCTAGCCAGACATTAAAAGCATGCCGATTTAACTACCACTTAACAGCAATGTTCAGCTTCAATTTGCCTAAACCAGACAGATTATTAAAGAAGATACATTTCCTAGAGGTTTTAAAAACCGTTTTGATAGTTTAAGACTGATTTTTTTTGGTTTGAGGAAAAAAATCATCTTTGATGTTTGGAGGGCTTCTGAGACACCCTGCCGGAACGTACATTTGAAACCCTAGTTAGGGTTAGGGTTAGCATTCCCACAACAGGTAGAAGTTTTTTACTGTCAGTGCTGCATTCCGGGTCCCCAGTTATCTTTAGGATGAGTGATAATTTTCTCCTATCTGCACTTTTAGGTTTCGGACAGTTTTGGTCACATTTTTGTATATTGCCCTATGCAGTGATTTTATCCAACACTGAGCCAGATGAAAAGTGTGAAGAATACCTCTTCTAATGGGTAAACTCTCTTCATTTTGTCATTTAAAGTGCAGCTAAAAGTGCAACAGCGGGCACAATTCTATGGTTCTTGTAACCCTATCCCTAGCCAGGCATTATAAAGCATGCCGATTTAACTACCATTTAACAGCATTTTTCAGCTTCATGAAAATTTGCATAAACCAGACAGTATATTAAAGAAGATACATTTCCTAGAGGTTTTAGAAACCATTTTTATAGTATGAGTCTGATTTTTTTGATTTGAGGAGAAAATTCATCTTTGATGTTTGGAGGGCTTCTGAGACACCCTGCTGGAATGCACATTTGAAACCCTAGTTAGGGTAGGGTTAGCATTCCCACAACAGGTAGAAGTTTTTTACTGTCAGTGCTGCATTCTGGGTCCCCAGTTATCTTTAGGATGAGTGATAATTTGCTCCTATCTGCACTTTTAAGTTTCGGACAGTTTTGGTCACCTTTTTGTATATTGCCCTATGCAGTGATTTTATCCAACACTGAGCCAGATGAAAAGTGTGAAGAATACCTGTTCTAATGGGTAAACTCTCTTCATTTTGTCATTTAAAGTGCAGCTAGAAGTGCAACAGCGGGCACAATTCTATGGTTCTTGTAACCCTATCCCCAGCCAGGCATTTAAGTCATGCCGATTTAACTACACTTTAACAGCATTTTTCAGCTTCATGAAAATTTGCCTAAACCAGACAGTATATTAAAGAAGATACATTTCCTAGAGGTTTTAAAAACCGTTTTGATAGTTTGAGACTGATTTTTTTTGATTTGAGTAGAAAATTCATCTTTGATGTTTGGAGGGCTTCTGAGACACCCTGCTGGAATGCACATTTGAAACCCTAGTTAGGGTTAGGGTTAGCATTCCCACAACAGGTAGAAGTTTTTTACTGTCAGTGCTGCATTCCGGGTCCCCAGTTATCTTTAGGATGAGTGATAATTTGCTCCTATCTGCACTTTTAGGTTTCGGACAGTTTTGGTCACATTTTTGTATATTGCCCTATGCAGTGATTTTATCCAACACTGAGCCAGATGAAAAGTGTGAAGAATACCTGTTCTAATGGGTAAACTCTCTTCATTTTGTCATTTAAAGTGCAGCTAGAAGTGCAACAGCGGGCACAATTCTATGGTTCTTGTAACCCTATCCCCAGCCAGGCATTTAAGTCATGCCGATTTAACTACACTTTAACAGCATTTTTCAGCTTCATGAAAATTTGCCTAAACCAGACAGTATATTAAAGAAGATACATTTCCTAGAGGTTTTAGAAACCATTTTTATAGTTTGAGACTGATTTTTTTTGATTTGAGTAGAAAATTCATCTTTGATGTTTGGAGGGCTTCTGAGACACCCTGCTGGAATGCACATTTGAAACCCTAGTTAGGGTTAGGGTTAGCATTCCCACAACAGGTAGAATTTTTTTACTGTCAGTGCTGCATTCCGGTTCCCCAGTAATCTTTAGGATGAGTGATAATTTGCTCCTATCTGCACTTTTAGGTTTCGTACAGTTTTGGTCACCTTTTTGTATATTGCCCTATCCAGTGATTTTATCCAAAACTGAGCCAGATGAAAAGTGTGAAGAACACCTGTTCTCATGGGTAAACTCTCTTCATATTGACATTTAAAGTGCAGCTAATAGTGCAACAGCGGGCAAAATTCTATGGTTCTTGTAACCCTAACCCTAGCCAGGCATTAAAAGCATGCTGATTTAACAACCATTTAACAGCATTTTTCAGCTTCATGAAAATTTGCCTGAACAAGACAGATTATTAAAGAAGATACATTTCCTAGAGGTTTTAAAAACCGTTTTGATAGTTTAAGACTGATTTTTTTTGGTTTGAGGAAAAAAATCATCGTTGATGTTTGGAGGGCTTCTGAGACACCCTGCCGGAACGTACATTTGAAACCCTAGCTAGGGTTAGGGTTAGCATTCCCACAACAGGTAGAAGTTTTTTACTGTCAGTGCTGCATTCCGGGTCCCCAGTTATCTTAAGGATGAGTGATAATTTGCTCCTATCTGCACTTTTAGGTTTCGTACAGTTTTGGTCACCTTTTTGTATATTGCCCTATCCAGTGATTTTATCCAAAACTGAGCCAGATGAAAAGTGTGAAGAACACCTGTTCTCATGGGTAAACTCTCTTCATATTGACATTTAAAGTGCAGCTAATAGTGCAACAGCGGGCAAAATTCTATGGTTCTTGTAACCCTAACCCTAGCCAGGCATTAAAAGCATGCTGATTTAACAACCATTTAACAGCATTTTTCAGCTTCATGAAAATTTGCCTGAACAAGACAGATTATTAAAGAAGATACATTTCCTAGAGGTTTTAAAAACCGTTTTGATAGTTTAAGACTGATTTTTTTTGGTTTGAGGAAAAAAATCATCGTTGATGTTTGGAGGGCTTCTGAGACACCCTGCCGGAACGTACATTTGAAACCCTAGCTAGGGTTAGGGTTAGCATTCCCACAACAGGTAGAAGTTTTTTACTGTCAGTGCTGCATTCCGGGTCCCCAGTTATCTTAAGGATGAGTGATAATTTGCTCCTATCTGCACTTTTAGGTTTCGGACAGTTTTGGTCACATTTTTGTATATTGCCCTATGCAGTGATTTTATCCAACACTGAGCCAGATGAAAAGTGTGAAGAATACCTCTTCTAATGGGTAAACTCTCTTCATTTTGTCATTTAAAGTGCAGCTAAAAGTGCAACAGCGGGCACAATTCTATGGTTCTTGTAACCCTATCCCTAGCCAGGCATTTAAAGCATGCCGATTTAACTACCATTTAACAGCATTTTTCAGCTTCATGCAAATTTGCCTAAACCAGACAGATTATTAAAGAAGATACATTTCCTAGAGGTTTTAAAAACTGTTTTGATAGTTTGAGACTGATTTTTTTTGGTTTGAGGAGAAAATTCATCTTTGATGTTTGGAGGGTTTCTGAGACACCCTGCTGGAATGCACATTTGAAACCCTAGCTAGGGTTAGGGTTAGCATTCCCACAACAGGTAGAAGTTTTTTACTGTCAGTGCTGCATTCCGGGTCCCCAGTTATCTTTAGGATGAGTGATAATTTGCTCCTATCTGCACTTTTAGGTTTCGGACAGTTTTGGTCACATTTTTGTATATTGCCCTATCCAGTGATTTTATCCAAAACTGAGCCAGATGAAAAGTGTGAAGAATACCTGTTCTAATGGGTAAACTCTCTTCATTTTGTCATTTAAAGTGCAGCTAAAAGTGCAACAGCGGGCACAATTCTACGGTTCTTGTAACCCTAACCCTAGCCAGGCATTTAAAGCTTGCCGATTTAACTACCATTTAATAGCATTTTTCAGCTTCATGAAAATTTGCCTAAACCAGACAGTATATTAAAGAAGATACATTTCCTAGAGGTTTTAGAAATCATTTTTATATTTTGAGACTGATTTTTTTTTATTTGAGGAGAAAATTCATCTTTGATGTTTGGAGGGCTTCTGAGACACCCTGCTGGAATGCACATTTGAAACCCTAGTTAGGGTTAGGGTTAGCATTCCCACAACAGGTAGAAGTTTTTTACTGTCAGTGCTGCATTCCGGGTCCCCAGTTATCTTTAGGATGAGTGATAATTTGCTCCTAACTGCACTTTTAGGATTCTGACAGTTTTGGTCACCTTTTTGTATATTGCCCTATCCAGTGATTTTATCCAAAACTGAGCCAGATGAAAAGTGTGAAGAATACCTGTTCTAATGGGTAGACTCTCTTCATTTTGTCATTTAAAGTGCAGCTAAAAGTGCAACAGCGGGCAAAATTCTATGGTTCTTGTAACCCCAACCCTAGCCAGACATTAAAAGCATGCCGATTTAACTACCACTTAACAGCAATGTTCAGCTTCAATTTGCCTAAACCAGACAGATTATTAAAGAAGATACATTTCCTAGAGGTTTTAAAAACCGTTTTGATAGTTTAAGACTGATTTTTTTTGGTTTGAGGAAAAAATTCATCTTTGATGTTTGGAGGGCTTCTGAGACACCCTGCCGGAACGTACATTTGAAACCCTAGTTAGGGTTAGGGTTAGCATTCCCACAACAGGTAGAAGTTTTTTACTGTCAGTGCTGCATTCCGGGTCCCCAGTTATCTTTAGGATGAGTGATAATTTTCTCCTATCTGCACTTTTAGGTTTCGGACAGTTTTGGTCACATTTTTGTATATTGCCCTATGCAGTGATTCTATCCAACACTGAGCCAGATGAAAAGTGTGAAGAATACCTGTTCTAATGGGTAAACTCTCTTCATTTTGTCATTTAAAGTGCAGCTAAAAGTGCAACAGCGGGCACAATTCTATGGTTCTTGTAACCCTATCCCTAGCCAGGCATTTAAAGCATGCCGATTTAACTACCATTTAACAGCATTTTTCAGCTTCATGAAAATTTGCCTAAACCAGACAGTATATTAAAGAAGATACATTTCCTAGAGGTTTTAGAAATCATTTTTATAGTTTGAGACTGATTTTTTTTTATTTGAGGAGAAAATTCATCTTTGATGTTTGGAGGGCTTCTGAGACACCCTGCTGGAATGCACATTTGAAACCCTAGTTAGGGTTAGGGTTAGCATTCCCACAACAGGTAGAAGTTTTTTACTGTCAGTGCTGCATTCCGGGCCCCCAGTTATCTTTAGGATGAGTGATAATTTTCTCCTATCTGCACTTTTAGTTTTCGGACAGTTATGGTCACCTTTTTGTATATTGCCCTATCCAGTGATTTTATCCAAAACTGAGCCAGATGAAAAGTGTGAAGAATACCTGTTCTAATGGGTAGACTCTCTTCATTTTGTCATTTAAAGTGCAGCTAAAAGTGCAACAGCGGGCAAAATTTTATGGTTCTTGTAACCCCAACCCTAGCCAGACATTAAAAGCATGCCGATTTAACTACCACTTAACAGCAATGTTCAGCTTCAATTTGCCTAAACCAGACAGATTATTAAAGAAGATACATTTCCTAGAGGTTTTAAAAACCGTTTTGATAGTTTAAGACTGATTTTTTTTGGTTTGAGGAAAAAAATCATCTTTGATGTTTGGAGGGCTTCTGAGACACCCTGCCGGAACGTACATTTGAAACCCTAGTTAGGGTTAGGGTTAGCATTCCCACAACAGGTAGAAGTTTTTTACTGTCAGTGCTGCATTCCGGGTCCCCAGTTATCTTTAGGATGAGTGATAATTTTCTCCTATCTGCACTTTTAGGTTTCGGACAGTTTTGGTCACATTTTTGTATATTGCCCTATGCAGTGATTTTATCCAACACTGAGCCAGATGAAAAGTGTGAAGAATACCTCTTCTAATGGGTAAACTCTCTTCATTTTGTCATTTAAAGTGCAGCTAAAAGTGCAACAGCGGGCACAATTCTATGGTTCTTGTAACCCTATCCCTAGCCAGGCATTATAAAGCATGCCGATTTAACTACCATTTAACAGCATTTTTCAGCTTCATGAAAATTTGCATAAACCAGACAGTATATTAAAGAAGATACATTTCCTAGAGGTTTTAGAAACCATTTTTATAGTATGAGTCTGATTTTTTTGATTTGAGGAGAAAATTCATCTTTGATGTTTGGAGGGCTTCTGAGACACCCTGCTGGAATGCACATTTGAAACCCTAGTTAGGGTAGGGTTAGCATTCCCACAACAGGTAGAAGTTTTTTACTGTCAGTGCTGCATTCTGGGTCCCCAGTTATCTTTAGGATGAGTGATAATTTGCTCCTATCTGCACTTTTAAGTTTCGGACAGTTTTGGTCACCTTTTTGTATATTGCCCTATGCAGTGATTTTATCCAACACTGAGCCAGATGAAAAGTGTGAAGAATACCTGTTCTAATGGGTAAACTCTCTTCATTTTGTCATTTAAAGTGCAGCTAGAAGTGCAACAGCGGGCACAATTCTATGGTTCTTGTAACCCTATCCCCAGCCAGGCATTTAAGTCATGCCGATTTAACTACACTTTAACAGCATTTTTCAGCTTCATGAAAATTTGCCTAAACCAGACAGTATATTAAAGAAGATACATTTCCTAGAGGTTTTAAAAACCGTTTTGATAGTTTGAGACTGATTTTTTTTGATTTGAGTAGAAAATTCATCTTTGATGTTTGGAGGGCTTCTGAGACACCCTGCTGGAATGCACATTTGAAACCCTAGTTAGGGTTAGGGTTAGCATTCCCACAACAGGTAGAAGTTTTTTACTGTCAGTGCTGCATTCCGGGTCCCCAGTTATCTTTAGGATGAGTGATAATTTGCTCCTATCTGCACTTTTAGGTTTCGGACAGTTTTGGTCACATTTTTGTATATTGCCCTATGCAGTGATTTTATCCAACACTGAGCCAGATGAAAAGTGTGAAGAATACCTGTTCTAATGGGTAAACTCTCTTCATTTTGTCATTTAAAGTGCAGCTAGAAGTGCAACAGCGGGCACAATTCTATGGTTCTTGTAACCCTATCCCCAGCCAGGCATTTAAGTCATGCCGATTTAACTACACTTTAACAGCATTTTTCAGCTTCATGAAAATTTGCCTAAACCAGACAGTATATTAAAGAAGATACATTTCATAGAGGTTTTAGAAACCATTTTTATAGTTTGAGACTGATTTTTTTTGATTTGAGTAGAAAATTCATCTTTGATGTTTGGAGGGCTTCTGAGACACCCTGCTGGAATGCACATTTGAAACCCTAGTTAGGGTTAGGGTTAGCATTCCCACAACAGGTAGAATTTTTTTACTGTCAGTGCTGCATTCCGGTTCCCCAGTAATCTTTAGGATGAGTGATAATTTGCTCCTATCTGCACTTTTAGGTTTCGTACAGTTTTGGTCACCTTTTTGTATATTGCCCTATCCAGTGATTTTATCCAAAACTGAGCCAGATGAAAAGTGTGAAGAACACCTGTTCTCATGGGTAAACTCTCTTCATATTGACATTTAAAGTGCAGCTAATAGTGCAACAGCGGGCAAAATTCTATGGTTCTTGTAACCCTAACCCTAGCCAGGCATTAAAAGCATGCTGATTTAACAACCATTTAACAGCATTTTTCAGCTTCATGAAAATTTGCCTGAACAAGACAGATTATTAAAGAAGATACATTTCCTAGAGGTTTTAAAAACCGTTTTGATAGTTTAAGACTGATTTTTTTTGGTTTGAGGAAAAAAATCATCGTTGATGTTTGGAGGGCTTCTGAGACACCCTGCCGGAACGTACATTTGAAACCCTAGCTAGGGTTAGGGTTAGCATTCCCACAACAGGTAGAAGTTTTTTACTGTCAGTGCTGCATTCCGGGTCCCCAGTTATCTTAAGGATGAGTGATAATTTGCTCCTATCTGCACTTTTAGGTTTCGGACAGTTTTGGTCACATTTTTGTATATTGCCCTATGCAGTGATTTTATCCAACACTGAGCCAGATGAAAAGTGTGAAGAATACCTCTTCTAATGGGTAAACTCTCTTCATTTTGTCATTTAAAGTGCAGCTAAAAGTGCAACAGCGGGCACAATTCTATGGTTCTTGTAACCCTATCCCTAGCCAGGCATTTAAAGCATGCCGATTTAACTACCATTTAACAGCATTTTTCAGCTTCATGCAAATTTGCCTAAACCAGACAGATTATTAAAGAAGATACATTTCCTAGAGGTTTTAAAAACTGTTTTGATAGTTTGAGACTGATTTTTTTTGGTTTGAGGAGAAAATTCATCTTTGATGTTTGGAGGGTTTCTGAGACACCCTGCTGGAATGCACATTTGAAACCCTAGCTAGGGTTAGGGTTAGCATTCCCACAACAGGTAGAAGTTTTTTACTGTCAGTGCTGCATTCCGGGTCCCCAGTTATCTTTAGGATGAGTGATAATTTGCTCCTATCTGCACTTTTAGGTTTCGGACAGTTTTGGTCACATTTTTGTATATTGCCCTATCCAGTGATTTTATCCAAAACTGAGCCAGATGAAAAGTGTGAAGAATACCTGTTCTAATGGGTAAACTCTCTTCATTTTGTCATTTAAAGTGCAGCTAAAAGTGCAACAGCGGGCACAATTCTACGGTTCTTGTAACCCTAACCCTAGCCAGGCATTTAAAGCTTGCCGATTTAACTACCATTTAATAGCATTTTTCAGCTTCATGAAAATTTGCCTAAACCAGACAGTATATTAAAGAAGATACATTTCCTAGAGGTTTTAGAAATCATTTTTATATTTTGAGACTGATTTTTTTTTATTTGAGGAGAAGATTCATCTTTGATGTTTGGAGGGCTTCTGAGACACCCTGCTGGAATGCACATTTGAAACCCTAGTTAGGGTTAGGGTTAGCATTCCCACAACAGGTAGAAGTTTTTTACTGTCAGTGCTGCATTCCGGGTCCCCAGTTATCTTTAGGATGAGTGATAATTTGCTCCTAACTGCACTTTTAGGATTCTGACAGTTTTGGTCACCTTTTTGTATATTGCCCTATCCAGTGATTTTATCCAAAACTGAGCCAGATGAAAAGTGTGAAGAATACCTGTTCTAATGGGTAAACTCTCTTCATTTTGTCATTTAAAGTGCAGCTAAAAGTGCAACAGCGGGCAAAATTCTATGGTTCTTGTAACCCTAACCCTAGCCAGGCATTAAAAGCGTGCCGATTTAACTACCATTTAACAGCATTTTTCAGCTTCATGCAAATTTGCCTAAACCAGACAGATTATTAAAGAAGATACATTTCCTAGAGGTTTTAAAAACTGTTTTGATAGTTTGAGACTGATTTTTTTTGGTTTGAGGAAAAAATTAATCTTTGATGTTTGGAGGGTTTCTGAGACACCCTGCTGGAATGCACATTTGAAACCCTAGCTAGGGTTAGGGTTAACATTCCCACAACAGGTAGAAGTTTTTTACTGTCAGTGCTGCATTCCGGGTCCCCAGTTATCTTTAGGATGAGTGATAATTTGCTCCTATCTGCACTTTTAGGTTTCGGACAGTTTTGGTCACATTTTTGTATATTGCCCTATCCAGTGATTTTATCCAAAACTGAGCCAGATGAAAAGTGTGAAGAATACCTGTTCTAATGGGTAAACTCTCTTCATTTTGTCATTTAAAGTGCAGCTAAAAGTGCAACAGCGGGCACAATTCTACGGTTCTTGTAACCCTAACCCTAGCCAGGCATTTAAAGCTTGCCGATTTAACTACCATTTAACAGCATTTTTCAGCTTCATGAAAATTTGCCTAAACCAGACAGTATATTAAAGAAGATACATTTCCTAGAGGTTTTAGAAACCATTTTGATAGTTTGAGACTGATTTTTTTTGATTTGAGGAAAAAATTCATCTTTGATGTTTGGAGGGCTTCTGAGACACCCTGCTGGAATGCACATTTGAAACCCTAGTTAGGGTTAGGGTTAGCATTCCCACAACAGGTAGAAGTTTTTTACTGTCAGTGCTGCATTCCGGGCCCCCAGTTATCTTTAGAATGAGTGATAATTTTCTCCTATCTGCACTGTTAGTTTTCGGACAGTTATGGTCACCTTTTTGTATATTGCCCTATCCAGTGATTTTATCCAAAACTGAGCCAGATGAAAAGTGTGAAGAATACCTGTTCTAATGGGTAGACTCTCTTCATTTTGTCATTTAAAGTGCAGCTAAAAGTGCAACAGCGGGCAAAATTCTATGGTTCTTGTAACCCCAACCCTAGCCAGACATTAAAAGCATGCCGATTTAACTACCACTTAACAGCAATGTTCAGCTTCAATTTGCCTAAACCAGACAGATTATTAAAGAAGATACATTTCCTAGAGGTTTTAAAAACCGTTTTGATAGTTTAAGACTGATTTTTTTTGGTTTGAGGAAAAAATTCATCTTTGATGTTTGGAGGGCTTCTGAGACACCCTGCCGGAACGTACATTTGAAACCCTAGATAGGGTTAGGGTTAGCATTCCCACAACAGGTAGAAGTTTTTTACTGTCAGTGCTGCATTCCGGGTCCCCAGTTATCTTTAGGATGAGTGATAATTTGCTCCTATCTGCACTTTTAGGTTTCGGACAGTTTTGGTCACATTTTTGTATATTGCCCTATCCAGTGATTTTATCCAAAACTGAGCCAGATGAAAAGTGTGAAGAATACCTGTTCTAATGGGTAAACTCTCTTCATTTTGTCATTTAAAGTGCAGCTAAAAGTGCAACAGCGGGCAAAATTCTATGGTTCTTGTAACCCCAACCCTAGCCAGACATTAAAAGCATGCCGATTTAACTACCACTTAACAGCAATGTTCAGCTTCAATTTGCCTAAACCAGACAGATTATTAAAGAAGATACATTTCCTAGAGGTTTTAAAAACCGTTTTGATAGATTAAGACTGATTTTTTTTGGTTTGAGGAAAAAAGTCATCTTTGATGTTTGGAGGGCTTCTGAGACACCCTGCCGGAACGTACATTTGAAACCCTAGATAGGGTTAGGGTTAGCATTCCCACAACAGGTAGAAGTTTTTTACTGTCAGTGCTGCATTCCGGGTCCCCAGTTATCTTTAGGATGAGTGATAATTTGCTCCTATCTGCACTTTTAGGTTTCGGACAGTTTTGGTCACATTTTTGTATATTGCCCTATCCAGTGATTTTATCCAAAACTGAGCCAGATGAAAAGTGTGAAGAATACCTGTTCTAATGGGTAAACTCTCTTCATTTTGTCATTTAAAGTGCAGCTAAAAGTGCAACAGCGGGCACAATTCTATGGTTCTTGTAACCCTAACCCTAGCCAGGCATTAAAAGCATGCTGATTTAACTACCATTTTACAGCATTTTTCAGCTTCATGAAAATTTGCCTGAACAAGACAGATTATTAAAGAAGATACATTTCCTAGAGGTTTTTAAAACCGTTTTGATAGTTTGAGACTGATTTTTCTTGGTTTGAGGAAAAAAATCATCTTTGATGTTTGGAGGGCTTCTGAGACACCCTGCCGGAACGTACATTTGAAACCCTAGCTAGGGTTAGGGTTAGCATTCCCACAGCAGGTAGAAGTTTTTTACTGTCAGTGCTGCATTCCGGGCCCCTAGTTATCTTTAGGATGAGTGATAATTTGCTCCTATCTGCACTTTTAGGTTTCGGACAGTTTTGGTCACATTTTTGTATATTGCCCTATGCAGTGATTTTATCCAACACTGAGCCAGATGAAAAGTGTGAAGAATACTTCTTCTAATGGGTAAACTCTCTTCATTTTGTCATTTAAAGTGCAGCTAAAAGTGCAACAGCGGGCACAATTCTATGGTTCTTGTAACCATATCCCTAGCCAGGCATTTAAAACATGCCGATTTAACTACCATTTAACAGCATTTTTCAGCTTCATGAAAAGTTGCCTAAACCAGACAGTATATTAAAGAAGATACATTTCCTAGAGGTTTTAGAAACCATTTTTATAGTTTGAGACTGATTTTTTTTGATTTGAGGAGAAAATTCATCTTTGATGTTTGGAGGGCTTCCGAGACACCCTGCTGGAATGCACATTCGAAACCCTAGTTAGGGTTAGGGTTAGCATTCCCACAACAGGTAGAAGTTTTTTACTGTCAGTGCTGCATTCCGGTTCCCCAGTAATCTTTAGGATGAGTGATAATTTGCTCCTATCTGCACTTTTAGGTTTCGGACAGTTTTGGTCACCTTTTTGTATATTGCCCTATCCAGTGATTTTATCCAAAACTGAGCCAGATGAAAAGTGTGAAGAATACCTGTTCTCATGGGTAAACTCTCTTCATTTTGTCATTTAAAGTGCAGCTAAAAGTGCAACAGCGGGCAAAATTCTATTGTTCTTGTAACCCCAACCCTAGCCAGACATTAAAAGCATGCCGATTTAACTACCACTTAACAGCAATGTTCAGCTTCAATTTGCCTAAACCAGACAGATATTAAAGAAGATACATTTCCTAGAGGTTTTAGAAACCATTTTGATAGTTTGAGACTGATTTTTTGGAGTTTGAGGAAAAAATTCATCTTTGATGTTTGGAGGGCTTCTGAGACACCCTGCTGGAATCCACATTTGAAACCCTAGTTAGGGTTAGGGTTAGCATTCCCACAACAGGTAGAAGTTTTTTACTGTCAGTGCTGCATTCCGGGCCCCCAGTTATCTTTAGGATGAGTGATAATTTTCTCCTATCTGCACTTTTAGTTTTCGGACAGTTATGGTCACCTTTTTGTATATTGCCCTATCCAGTGATTTTATCCAAAACTGAGCCAGATGAAAAGTGTGAAGAATACCTGTTCTAATGGGTAGACTCTCTTCATTTTGTCATTTAAAGTGCAGCTAAAAGTGCAACAGCGGGCAAAATTTTATGGTTCTTGTAACCCCAACCCTAGCCAGACATTAAAAGCATGCCGATTTAACTACCACTTAACAGCAATGCTCAGCTTCAATTTGAATAAACCAGACAGATTATTAAAGAAGATACATTTCCTAGAGGTTTTAAAAACCGTTTTGATAGTTTAAGACTGATTTTTTTTGGTTTGAGGAAAAAAATCATCTTTGATGTTTGGAGGGCTTCTGAGACACCCTGCCGGAACGTACATTTGAAACCCTAGTTAGGGTTAGGGTTAGCATTCCCACAACAGGTAGAAGTTTTTTACTGTCAGTGCTGCATTCCGGGTCCCCAGTTATCTTTAGGATGAGTGATAATTTTCTCCTATCTGCACTTTTAGGTTTCGGACAGTTTTGGTCACATTTTTGTATATTGCCCTATGCAGTGATTTTATCCAACACTGAGCCAGATGAAAAGTGTGAAGAATACCTGTTCTAATGGGTAAACTCTCTTCATTTTGTCATTTAAAGTGCAGCTAAAAGTGCAACAGCGGGCACAATTCTATGGTTCTTCTAACCCTATCCCTAGCCAGGCATTATAAAGCATGCCGATTTAACTACCATTTAACAGCATTTTTCAGCTTCATGAAAATTTGCATAAACCAGACAGTATATTAAAGAAGATACATTTCCTAGAGGTTTTAGAAACCATTTTTATAGTATGAGTCTGATTTTTTTGATTTGAGGAGAAAATTCATCTTTGATGTTTGGAGGGCTTCTGAGACACCCTGCTGGAATGCACATTTGAAACCCTAGTTAGGGTAGGGTTAGCATTCCCACAACAGGTAGAAGTTTTTTACTGTCAGTGCTGCATTCTGGGTCCCCAGTTATCTTTAGGATGAGTGATAATTTGCTCCTATCTGCACTTTTAAGTTTCGGACAGTTTTGGTCACCTTTTTGTATATTGCCCTATGCAGTGATTTTATCCAACACTGAGCCAGATGAAAAGTGTGAAGAATACCTCTTCTAATGGGTAAACTCTCTTCATTTTGTCATTTAAAGTGCAGCTAAAAGTGCAACAGCGGGCACAATTCTATGGTTCTTGTAACCCTAACCCTAGCCAGGCATTTAAAGCATGCCGATTTAACTACCATTTAACAGCATTTTTCAGCTTCATGAAAATTTGCCTAAACCAGACAGTATATTAAAGAAGATACATTTCCTAGAGGTTTTAGAAACCATTTTGAGAGTTTGAGACTGATTTTTTTTGATTTGAGGAAAAAATTCATCTTTGATGTTTGGAGGGCTTCTGAGACACCCTGCTGGAATGCACATTTAAACCCTAGATAGGGTTAGGGTTAGCATTCCCACAACAGGTAGAAGTTTTTTACTGTCAGTGCTGCATTCTGGGTCCCCAGTTATCTTTAGGATGAGTGATAATTTGCTCCTATCTGCACTTTTAAGTTTCGGACAGTTTTGGTCACCTTTTTGTATATTGCCCTATGCAGTGATTTTATCCAACACTGAGCCAGATGAAAAGTGTGAAGAATACCTGTTCTAATGGGTAAACTCTCTTCATTTTGTCATTTAAAGTGCAGCTAGAAGTGCAACAGCGGGCACAATTCTATGGTTCTTGTAACCCTATCCCCAGCCAGGCATTTAAGTCATGCCGATTTAACTACACTTTAACAGCATTTTTCAGCTTCATGAAAATTTGCCTAAACCAGACAGTATATTAAAGAAGATACATTTCCTAGAGGTTTTAGAAACCATTTTTATAGTTTGAGACTGATTTTTTTTGATTTGAGTAGAAAATTCATCTTTGATGTTTGGAGGGCTTCTGAGACACCCTGCCGGAACGTACATTTGAAACCCTAGTTAGGGTTAGGGTTAGCATTCCCACAACAGGTAGAAGTTTTTTACTGTCAGTGCTGCATTCCGGGTCCCCAGTTATCTTTAGGATGAGTGATAATTTGCTCCTATCTGCACTTTTAGGTTTCGGACAGTTTTGGTCACATTTTTGTATATTGCCCTATGCAGTGATTTTATCCAACACTGAGCCAGATGAAAAGTGTGAAGAATACCTCTTCTAATGGGTAAACTCTCTTCATTTTGTCATTTAAAGTGCAGCTAAAAGTGCAACAGCGGGCACAATTCTATGGTTCTTGTAACCCTATCCCTAGCCAGGCATTTAAAGCATGCCGATTTAACTACCATTTAACAGCATTTTTCAGCTTCATGAAAATTTGCCTAAACCAGACAGTATATTAAAGAAGATACATTTCCTAGAGGTTTTAGAAATCATTTTTATAGTTTGAGACTGATTTTTTTTTATTTGAGGAGAAAATTCATCTTTGATGTTTGGAGGGCTTCTGAGACACCCTGCTGGAATGCACATTTGAAACCCTAGTTAGGGTTAGGGTTAGCATTCCCACAACA
The DNA here is from genome assembly GCF_040954835.1 of Lepisosteus oculatus. NCBI lineage: Eukaryota > Metazoa > Chordata > Actinopteri > Semionotiformes > Lepisosteidae > Lepisosteus > Lepisosteus oculatus. The sequence continues at coordinate 314,455 of NW_027168434.1, read as the reverse complement.
GGTAGAAGTTTTTTACTGTCAGTGCTGCATTCCGGGCCCCCAGTTATCTTTAGGATGAGTGATAATTTTCTCCTATCTGCACTTTTAGTTTTCGGACAGTTATGGTCACCTTTTTGTATATTGCCCTATCCAGTGATTTTATCCAAAACTGAGCCAGATGAAAAGTGTGAAGAATACCTGTTCTAATGGGTAGACTCTCTTCATTTTGTCATTTAAAGTGCAGCTAAAAGTGCAACAGCGGGCAAAATTTTATGGTTCTTGTAACCCCAACCCTAGCCAGACATTAAAAGCATGCCGATTTAACTACCACTTAACAGCAATGTTCAGCTTCAATTTGCCTAAACCAGACAGATTATTAAAGAAGATACATTTCCTAGAGGTTCTAAAAACCGTTTTGATAGTTTAAGACTGATTTTTTTTGGTTTGAGGAAAAAAATCATCTTTGATGTTTGGAGGGCTTCTGAGACACCCTGCCGGAACGTACATTTGAAACCCTAGTTAGGGTTAGGGTTAGCATTCCCACAACAGGTAGAAGTTTTTTACTGTCAGTGCTGCATTCCGGGTCCCCAGTTATCTTTAGGATGAGTGATAATTTTCTCCTATCTGCACTTTTAGGTTTCGGACAGTTTTGGTCACATTTTTGTATATTGCCCTATGCAGTGATTTTATCCAACACTGAGCCAGATGAAAAGTGTGAAGAATACCTGTTCTAATGGGTAAACTCTCTTCATTTTGTCATTTAAAGTGCAGCTAAAAGTGCAACAGCGGGCACAATTCTATGGTTCTTGTAACCCTATCCCTAGCCAGGCATTTAAAGCATGCCGATTTAACTACCATTTAACAGCATTTTTCAGCTTCATGAAAATTTGCCTAAACCAGACAGTATATTAAAGAAGATACATTTCCTAGAGGTTTTAGAAATCATTTTTATAGTTTGAGACTGATTTTTTTTTATTTGAGGAGAAAATTCATCTTTGATGTTTGGAGGGCTTCTGAGACACCCTGCTGGAATGCACATTTGAAACCCTAGTTAGGGTTAGGGTTAGCATTCCCACAACAGGTAGAAGTTTTTTACTGTCAGTGCTGCATTCCGGGCCCCCAGTTATCTTTAGGATGAGTGATAATTTTCTCCTATCTGCACTTTTAGTTTTCGGACAGTTATGGTCACCTTTTTGTATATTGCCCTATCCAGTGATTTTATCCAAAACTGAGCCAGATGAAAAGTGTGAAGAATACCTGTTCTAATGGGTAGACTCTCTTCATTTTGTCATTTAAAGTGCAGCTAAAAGTGCAACAGCGGGCAAAATTTTATGGTTCTTGTAACCCCAACCCTAGCCAGACATTAAAAGCATGCCGATTTAACTACCACTTAACAGCAATGTTCAGCTTCAATTTGCCTAAACCAGACAGATTATTAAAGAAGATACATTTCCTAGAGGTTTTAAAAACCGTTTTGATAGTTTAAGACTGATTTTTTTTGGTTTGAGGAAAAAAATCATCTTTGATGTTTGGAGGGCTTCTGAGACACCCTGCCGGAACGTACATTTGAAACCCTAGTTAGGGTTAGGGTTAGCATTCCCACAACAGGTAGAAGTTTTTTACTGTCAGTGCTGCATTCCGGGTCCCCAGTTATCTTTAGGATGAGTGATAATTTTCTCCTATCTGCACTTTTAGGTTTCGGACAGTTTTGGTCACATTTTTGTATATTGCCCTATGCAGTGATTTTATCCAACACTGAGCCAGATGAAAAGTGTGAAGAATACCTCTTCTAATGGGTAAACTCTCTTCATTTTGTCATTTAAAGTGCAGCTAAAAGTGCAACAGCGGGCACAATTCTATGGTTCTTGTAACCCTATCCCTAGCCAGGCATTTAAAGCATGCCGATTTAACTACCATTTAACAGCATTTTTCAGCTTCATGAAAATTTGCATAAACCAGACAGTATATTAAAGAAGATACATTTCCTAGAGGTTTTAGAAACCATTTTTATAGTATGAGTCTGATTTTTTTGATTTGAGGAGAAAATTCATCTTTGATGTTTGGAGGGCTTCTGAGACACCCTGCTGGAATGCACATTTGAAACCCTAGTTAGGGTAGGGTTAGCATTCCCACAACAGGTAGAAGTTTTTTACTGTCAGTGCTGCATTCTGGGTCCCCAGTTATCTTTAGGATGAGTGATAATTTGCTCCTATCTGCACTTTTAAGTTTCGGACAGTTTTGGTCACCTTTTTGTATATTGCCCTATGCAGTGATTTTATCCAACACTGAGCCAGATGAAAAGTGTGAAGAATACCTGTTCTAATGGGTAAACTCTCTTCATTTTGTCATTTAAAGTGCAGCTAGAAGTGCAACAGCGGGCACAATTCTATGGTTCTTGTAACCCTATCCCCAGCCAGGCATTTAAGTCATGCCGATTTAACTACACTTTAACAGCATTTTTCAGCTTCATGAAAATTTGCCTAAACCAGACAGTATATTAAAGAAGATACATTTCCTAGAGGTTTTAAAAACCGTTTTGATAGTTTGAGACTGATTTTTTTTGATTTGAGTAGAAAATTCATCTTTGATGTTTGGAGGGCTTCTGAGACACCCTGCTGGAATGCACATTTGAAACCCTAGTTAGGGTTAGGGTTAGCATTCCCACAACAGGTAGAAGTTTTTTACTGTCAGTGCTGCATTCCGGGTCCCCAGTTATCTTTAGGATGAGTGATAATTTGCTCCTATCTGCACTTTTAGGTTTCGGACAGTTTTGGTCACATTTTTGTATATTGCCCTATGCAGTGATTTTATCCAACACTGAGCCAGATGAAAAGTGTGAAGAATACCTGTTCTAATGGGTAAACTCTCTTCATTTTGTCATTTAAAGTGCAGCTAGAAGTGCAACAGCGGGCACAATTCTATGGTTCTTGTAACCCTATCCCCAGCCAGGCATTTAAGTCATGCCGATTTAACTACACTTTAACAGCATTTTTCAGCTTCATGAAAATTTGCCTAAACCAGACAGTATATTAAAGAAGATACATTTCCTAGAGGTTTTAGAAACCATTTTTATAGTTTGAGACTGATTTTTTTTGATTTGAGTAGAAAATTCATCTTTGATGTTTGGAGGGCTTCTGAGACACCCTGCTGGAATGCACATTTGAAACCCTAGTTAGGGTTAGGGTTAGCATTCCCACAACAGGTAGAATTTTTTTACTGTCAGTGCTGCATTCCGGTTCCCCAGTAATCTTTAGGATGAGTGATAATTTGCTCCTATCTGCACTTTTAAGTTTCGGACAGTTTTGGTCACCTTTTTGTATATTGCCCTATGCAGTGATTTTATCCAACACTGAGCCAGATGAAAAGTGTGAAGAATACCTCTTCTAATGGGTAAACTCTCTTCATTTTGTCATTTAAAGTGCAGCTAAAAGTGCAACAGCGGGCACAATTCTATGGTTCTTGTAACCCTAACCCTAGCCAGGCATTTAAAGCATGCCGATTTAACTACCATTTAACAGCATTTTTCAGCTTCATGAAAATTTGCCTAAACCAGACAGTATATTAAAGAAGATACATTTCCTAGAGGTTTTAGAAACCATTTTGAGAGTTTGAGACTGATTTTTTTTGATTTGAGGAAAAAATTCATCTTTGATGTTTGGAGGGCTTCTGAGACACCCTGCTGGAATGCACATTTAAACCCTAGATAGGGTTAGGGTTAGCATTCCCACAACAGGTAGAAGTTTTTTACTGTCAGTGCTGCATTCTGGGTCCCCAGTTATCTTTAGGATGAGTGATAATTTGCTCCTATCTGCACTTTTAAGTTTCGGACAGTTTTGGTCACCTTTTTGTATATTGCCCTATGCAGTGATTTTATCCAACACTGAGCCAGATGAAAAGTGTGAAGAATACCTGTTCTAATGGGTAAACTCTCTTCATTTTGTCATTTAAAGTGCAGCTAGAAGTGCAACAGCGGGCACAATTCTATGGTTCTTGTAACCCTATCCCCAGCCAGGCATTTAAGTCATGCCGATTTAACTACACTTTAACAGCATTTTTCAGCTTCATGAAAATTTGCCTAAACCAGACAGTATATTAAAGAAGATACATTTCCTAGAGGTTTTAGAAACCATTTTTATAGTTTGAGACTGATTTTTTTTGATTTGAGTAGAAAATTCATCTTTGATGTTTGGAGGGCTTCTGAGACACCCTGCCGGAACGTACATTTGAAACCCTAGTTAGGGTTAGGGTTAGCATTCCCACAACAGGTAGAAGTTTTTTACTGTCAGTGCTGCATTCCGGGTCCCCAGTTATCTTTAGGATGAGTGATAATTTGCTCCTATCTGCACTTTTAGGTTTCGGACAGTTTTGGTCACATTTTTGTATATTGCCCTATGCAGTGATTTTATCCAACACTGAGCCAGATGAAAAGTGTGAAGAATACCTCTTCTAATGGGTAAACTCTCTTCATTTTGTCATTTAAAGTGCAGCTAAAAGTGCAACAGCGGGCACAATTCTATGGTTCTTGTAACCCTATCCCTAGCCAGGCATTTAAAGCATGCCGATTTAACTACCATTTAACAGCATTTTTCAGCTTCATGAAAATTTGCCTAAACCAGACAGTATATTAAAGAAGATACATTTCCTAGAGGTTTTAGAAATCATTTTTATAGTTTGAGACTGATTTTTTTTTATTTGAGGAGAAAATTCATCTTTGATGTTTGGAGGGCTTCTGAGACACCCTGCTGGAATGCACATTTGAAACCCTAGTTAGGGTTAGGGTTAGCATTCCCACAACAGGTAGAAGTTTTTTACTGTCAGTGCTGCATTCCGGGCCCCCAGTTATCTTTAGGATGAGTGATAATTTTCTCCTATCTGCACTTTTAGTTTTCGGACAGTTATGGTCACCTTTTTGTATATTGCCCTATCCAGTGATTTTATCCAAAACTGAGCCAGATGAAAAGTGTGAAGAATACCTGTTCTAATGGGTAGACTCTCTTCATTTTGTCATTTAAAGTGCAGCTAAAAGTGCAACAGCGGGCAAAATTTTATGGTTCTTGTAACCCCAACCCTAGCCAGACATTAAAAGCATGCCGATTTAACTACCACTTAACAGCAATGTTCAGCTTCAATTTGCCTAAACCAGACAGATTATTAAAGAAGATACATTTCCTAGAGGTTTTAAAAACCGTTTTGATAGTTTAAGACTGATTTTTTTTGGTTTGAGGAAAAAAATCATCTTTGATGTTTGGAGGGCTTCTGAGACACCCTGCCGGAACGTACATTTGAAACCCTAGTTAGGGTTAGGGTTAGCATTCCCACAACAGGTAGAAGTTTTTTACTGTCAGTGCTGCATTCCGGGTCCCCAGTTATCTTTAGGATGAGTGATAATTTTCTCCTATCTGCACTTTTAGGTTTCGGACAGTTTTGGTCACATTTTTGTATATTGCCCTATGCAGTGATTTTATCCAACACTGAGCCAGATGAAAAGTGTGAAGAATACCTGTTCTAATGGGTAAACTCTCTTCATTTTGTCATTTAAAGTGCAGCTAAAAGTGCAACAGCGGGCACAATTCTATGGTTCTTGTAACCCTATCCCTAGCCAGGCATTTAAAGCATGCCGATTTAACTACCATTTAACAGCATTTTTCAGCTTCATGAAAATTTGCCTAAACCAGACAGTATATTAAAGAAGATACATTTCCTAGAGGTTTTAGAAATCATTTTTATAGTTTGAGACTGATTTTTTTTTATTTGAGGAGAAAATTCATCTTTGATGTTTGGAGGGCTTCTGAGACACCCTGCTGGAATGCACATTTGAAACCCTAGTTAGGGTTAGGGTTAGCATTCCCACAACAGGTAGAAGTTTTTTACTGTCAGTGCTGCATTCCGGGCCCCCAGTTATCTTTAGGATGAGTGATAATTTTCTCCTATCTGCACTTTTAGTTTTCGGACAGTTATGGTCACCTTTTTGTATATTGCCCTATCCAGTGATTTTATCCAAAACTGAGCCAGATGAAAAGTGTGAAGAATACCTGTTCTAATGGGTAGACTCTCTTCATTTTGTCATTTAAAGTGCAGCTAAAAGTGCAACAGCGGGCAAAATTTTATGGTTCTTGTAACCCCAACCCTAGCCAGACATTAAAAGCATGCCGATTTAACTACCACTTAACAGCAATGTTCAGCTTCAATTTGCCTAAACCAGACAGATTATTAAAGAAGATACATTTCCTAGAGGTTTTAAAAACCGTTTTGATAGTTTAAGACTGATTTTTTTTGGTTTGAGGAAAAAAATCATCTTTGATGTTTGGAGGGCTTCTGAGACACCCTGCCGGAACGTACATTTGAAACCCTAGTTAGGGTTAGGGTTAGCATTCCCACAACAGGTAGAAGTTTTTTACTGTCAGTGCTGCATTCCGGGTCCCCAGTTATCTTTAGGATGAGTGATAATTTTCTCCTATCTGCACTTTTAGGTTTCGGACAGTTTTGGTCACATTTTTGTATATTGCCCTATGCAGTGATTTTATCCAACACTGAGCCAGATGAAAAGTGTGAAGAATACCTGTTCTAATGGGTAAACTCTCTTCATTTTGTCATTTAAAGTGCAGCTAAAAGTGCAACAGCGGGCACAATTCTATGGTTCTTGTAACCCTATCCCTAGCCAGGCATTTAAAGCATGCCGATTTAACTACCATTTAACAGCATTTTTCAGCTTCATGAAAATTTGCCTAAACCAGACAGTATATTAAAGAAGATACATTTCCTAGAGGTTTTAGAAATCATTTTTATAGTTTGAGACTGATTTTTTTTTATTTGAGGAGAAAATTCATCTTTGATGTTTGGAGGGCTTCTGAGACACCCTGCTGGAATGCACATTTGAAACCCTAGTTAGGGTTAGGGTTAGCATTCCCACAACAGGTAGAAGTTTTTTACTGTCAGTGCTGCATTCCGGGCCCCCAGTTATCTTTAGGATGAGTGATAATTTTCTCCTATCTGCACTTTTAGTTTTCGGACAGTTATGGTCACCTTTTTGTATATTGCCCTATCCAGTGATTTTATCCAAAACTGAGCCAGATGAAAAGTGTGAAGAATACCTGTTCTAATGGGTAGACTCTCTTCATTTTGTCATTTAAAGTGCAGCTAAAAGTGCAACAGCGGGCAAAATTTTATGGTTCTTGTAACCCCAACCCTAGCCAGACATTAAAAGCATGCCGATTTAACTACCACTTAACAGCAATGTTCAGCTTCAATTTGCCTAAACCAGACAGATTATTAAAGAAGATACATTTCCTAGAGGTTTTAAAAACCGTTTTGATAGTTTAAGACTGATTTTTTTTGGTTTGAGGAAAAAAATCATCTTTGATGTTTGGAGGGCTTCTGAGACACCCTGCCGGAACGTACATTTGAAACCCTAGTTAGGGTTAGGGTTAGCATTCCCACAACAGGTAGAAGTTTTTTACTGTCAGTGCTGCATTCCGGGTCCCCAGTTATCTTTAGGATGAGTGATAATTTTCTCCTATCTGCACTTTTAGGTTTCGGACAGTTTTGGTCACATTTTTGTATATTGCCCTATGCAGTGATTTTATCCAACACTGAGCCAGATGAAAAGTGTGAAGAATACCTCTTCTAATGGGTAAACTCTCTTCATTTTGTCATTTAAAGTGCAGCTAAAAGTGCAACAGCGGGCACAATTCTATGGTTCTTGTAACCCTATCCCTAGCCAGGCATTATAAAGCATGCCGATTTAACTACCATTTAACAGCATTTTTCAGCTTCATGAAAATTTGCATAAACCAGACAGTATATTAAAGAAGATACATTTCCTAGAGGTTTTAGAAACCATTTTTATAGTATGAGTCTGATTTTTTTGATTTGAGGAGAAAATTCATCTTTGATGTTTGGAGGGCTTCTGAGACACCCTGCTGGAATGCACATTTGAAACCCTAGTTAGGGTAGGGTTAGCATTCCCACAACAGGTAGAAGTTTTTTACTGTCAGTGCTGCATTCTGGGTCCCCAGTTATCTTTAGGATGAGTGATAATTTGCTCCTATCTGCACTTTTAAGTTTCGGACAGTTTTGGTCACCTTTTTGTATATTGCCCTATGCAGTGATTTTATCCAACACTGAGCCAGATGAAAAGTGTGAAGAATACCTGTTCTAATGGGTAAACTCTCTTCATTTTGTCATTTAAAGTGCAGCTAGAAGTGCAACAGCGGGCACAATTCTATGGTTCTTGTAACCCTATCCCCAGCCAGGCATTTAAGTCATGCCGATTTAACTACACTTTAACAGCATTTTTCAGCTTCATGAAAATTTGCCTAAACCAGACAGTATATTAAAGAAGATACATTTCCTAGAGGTTTTAAAAACCGTTTTGATAGTTTGAGACTGATTTTTTTTGATTTGAGTAGAAAATTCATCTTTGATGTTTGGAGGGCTTCTGAGACACCCTGCTGGAATGCACATTTGAAACCCTAGTTAGGGTTAGGGTTAGCATTCCCACAACAGGTAGAAGTTTTTTACTGTCAGTGCTGCATTCCGGGTCCCCAGTTATCTTTAGGATGAGTGATAATTTGCTCCTATCTGCACTTTTAGGTTTCGGACAGTTTTGGTCACATTTTTGTATATTGCCCTATGCAGTGATTTTATCCAACACTGAGCCAGATGAAAAGTGTGAAGAATACCTGTTCTAATGGGTAAACTCTCTTCATTTTGTCATTTAAAGTGCAGCTAGAAGTGCAACAGCGGGCACAATTCTATGGTTCTTGTAACCCTATCCCCAGCCAGGCATTTAAGTCATGCCGATTTAACTACACTTTAACAGCATTTTTCAGCTTCATGAAAATTTGCCTAAACCAGACAGTATATTAAAGAAGATACATTTCCTAGAGGTTTTAGAAACCATTTTTATAGTTTGAGACTGATTTTTTTTGATTTGAGTAGAAAATTCATCTTTGATGTTTGGAGGGCTTCTGAGACACCCTGCTGGAATGCACATTTGAAACCCTAGTTAGGGTTAGGGTTAGCATTCCCACAACAGGTAGAATTTTTTTACTGTCAGTGCTGCATTCCGGTTCCCCAGTAATCTTTAGGATGAGTGATAATTTGCTCCTATCTGCACTTTTAGGTTTCGTACAGTTTTGGTCACCTTTTTGTATATTGCCCTATCCAGTGATTTTATCCAAAACTGAGCCAGATGAAAAGTGTGAAGAACACCTGTTCTCATGGGTAAACTCTCTTCATATTGACATTTAAAGTGCAGCTAATAGTGCAACAGCGGGCAAAATTCTATGGTTCTTGTAACCCTAACCCTAGCCAGGCATTAAAAGCATGCTGATTTAACAACCATTTAACAGCATTTTTCAGCTTCATGAAAATTTGCCTGAACAAGACAGATTATTAAAGAAGATACATTTCCTAGAGGTTTTAAAAACCGTTTTGATAGTTTAAGACTGATTTTTTTTGGTTTGAGGAAAAAAATCATCGTTGATGTTTGGAGGGCTTCTGAGACACCCTGCCGGAACGTACATTTGAAACCCTAGCTAGGGTTAGGGTTAGCATTCCCACAACAGGTAGAAGTTTTTTACTGTCAGTGCTGCATTCCGGGTCCCCAGTTATCTTAAGGATGAGTGATAATTTGCTCCTATCTGCACTTTTAGGTTTCGTACAGTTTTGGTCACCTTTTTGTATATTGCCCTATCCAGTGATTTTATCCAAAACTGAGCCAGATGAAAAGTGTGAAGAACACCTGTTCTCATGGGTAAACTCTCTTCATATTGACATTTAAAGTGCAGCTAATAGTGCAACAGCGGGCAAAATTCTATGGTTCTTGTAACCCTAACCCTAGCCAGGCATTAAAAGCATGCTGATTTAACAACCATTTAACAGCATTTTTCAGCTTCATGAAAATTTGCCTGAACAAGACAGATTATTAAAGAAGATACATTTCCTAGAGGTTTTAAAAACCGTTTTGATAGTTTAAGACTGATTTTTTTTGGTTTGAGGAAAAAAATCATCGTTGATGTTTGGAGGGCTTCTGAGACACCCTGCCGGAACGTACATTTGAAACCCTAGCTAGGGTTAGGGTTAGCATTCCCACAACAGGTAGAAGTTTTTTACTGTCAGTGCTGCATTCCGGGTCCCCAGTTATCTTAAGGATGAGTGATAATTTGCTCCTATCTGCACTTTTAGGTTTCGGACAGTTTTGGTCACATTTTTGTATATTGCCCTATGCAGTGATTTTATCCAACACTGAGCCAGATGAAAAGTGTGAAGAATACCTCTTCTAATGGGTAAACTCTCTTCATTTTGTCATTTAAAGTGCAGCTAAAAGTGCAACAGCGGGCACAATTCTATGGTTCTTGTAACCCTATCCCTAGCCAGGCATTTAAAGCATGCCGATTTAACTACCATTTAACAGCATTTTTCAGCTTCATGCAAATTTGCCTAAACCAGACAGATTATTAAAGAAGATACATTTCCTAGAGGTTTTAAAAACTGTTTTGATAGTTTGAGACTGATTTTTTTTGGTTTGAGGAGAAAATTCATCTTTGATGTTTGGAGGGTTTCTGAGACACCCTGCTGGAATGCACATTTGAAACCCTAGCTAGGGTTAGGGTTAGCATTCCCACAACAGGTAGAAGTTTTTTACTGTCAGTGCTGCATTCCGGGTCCCCAGTTATCTTTAGGATGAGTGATAATTTGCTCCTATCTGCACTTTTAGGTTTCGGACAGTTTTGGTCACATTTTTGTATATTGCCCTATCCAGTGATTTTATCCAAAACTGAGCCAGATGAAAAGTGTGAAGAATACCTGTTCTAATGGGTAAACTCTCTTCATTTTGTCATTTAAAGTGCAGCTAAAAGTGCAACAGCGGGCACAATTCTACGGTTCTTGTAACCCTAACCCTAGCCAGGCATTTAAAGCTTGCCGATTTAACTACCATTTAATAGCATTTTTCAGCTTCATGAAAATTTGCCTAAACCAGACAGTATATTAAAGAAGATACATTTCCTAGAGGTTTTAGAAATCATTTTTATATTTTGAGACTGATTTTTTTTTATTTGAGGAGAAAATTCATCTTTGATGTTTGGAGGGCTTCTGAGACACCCTGCTGGAATGCACATTTGAAACCCTAGTTAGGGTTAGGGTTAGCATTCCCACAACAGGTAGAAGTTTTTTACTGTCAGTGCTGCATTCCGGGTCCCCAGTTATCTTTAGGATGAGTGATAATTTGCTCCTAACTGCACTTTTAGGATTCTGACAGTTTTGGTCACCTTTTTGTATATTGCCCTATCCAGTGATTTTATCCAAAACTGAGCCAGATGAAAAGTGTGAAGAATACCTGTTCTAATGGGTAGACTCTCTTCATTTTGTCATTTAAAGTGCAGCTAAAAGTGCAACAGCGGGCAAAATTCTATGGTTCTTGTAACCCCAACCCTAGCCAGACATTAAAAGCATGCCGATTTAACTACCACTTAACAGCAATGTTCAGCTTCAATTTGCCTAAACCAGACAGATTATTAAAGAAGATACATTTCCTAGAGGTTTTAAAAACCGTTTTGATAGTTTAAGACTGATTTTTTTTGGTTTGAGGAAAAAATTCATCTTTGATGTTTGGAGGGCTTCTGAGACACCCTGCCGGAACGTACATTTGAAACCCTAGTTAGGGTTAGGGTTAGCATTCCCACAACAGGTAGAAGTTTTTTACTGTCAGTGCTGCATTCCGGGTCCCCAGTTATCTTTAGGATGAGTGATAATTTTCTCCTATCTGCACTTTTAGGTTTCGGACAGTTTTGGTCACATTTTTGTATATTGCCCTATGCAGTGATTCTATCCAACACTGAGCCAGATGAAAAGTGTGAAGAATACCTGTTCTAATGGGTAAACTCTCTTCATTTTGTCATTTAAAGTGCAGCTAAAAGTGCAACAGCGGGCACAATTCTATGGTTCTTGTAACCCTATCCCTAGCCAGGCATTTAAAGCATGCCGATTTAACTACCATTTAACAGCATTTTTCAGCTTCATGAAAATTTGCCTAAACCAGACAGTATATTAAAGAAGATACATTTCCTAGAGGTTTTAGAAATCATTTTTATAGTTTGAGACTGATTTTTTTTTATTTGAGGAGAAAATTCATCTTTGATGTTTGGAGGGCTTCTGAGACACCCTGCTGGAATGCACATTTGAAACCCTAGTTAGGGTTAGGGTTAGCATTCCCACAACAGGTAGAAGTTTTTTACTGTCAGTGCTGCATTCCGGGCCCCCAGTTATCTTTAGGATGAGTGATAATTTTCTCCTATCTGCACTTTTAGTTTTCGGACAGTTATGGTCACCTTTTTGTATATTGCCCTATCCAGTGATTTTATCCAAAACTGAGCCAGATGAAAAGTGTGAAGAATACCTGTTCTAATGGGTAGACTCTCTTCATTTTGTCATTTAAAGTGCAGCTAAAAGTGCAACAGCGGGCAAAATTTTATGGTTCTTGTAACCCCAACCCTAGCCAGACATTAAAAGCATGCCGATTTAACTACCACTTAACAGCAATGTTCAGCTTCAATTTGCCTAAACCAGACAGATTATTAAAGAAGATACATTTCCTAGAGGTTTTAAAAACCGTTTTGATAGTTTAAGACTGATTTTTTTTGGTTTGAGGAAAAAAATCATCTTTGATGTTTGGAGGGCTTCTGAGACACCCTGCCGGAACGTACATTTGAAACCCTAGTTAGGGTTAGGGTTAGCATTCCCACAACAGGTAGAAGTTTTTTACTGTCAGTGCTGCATTCCGGGTCCCCAGTTATCTTTAGGATGAGTGATAATTTTCTCCTATCTGCACTTTTAGGTTTCGGACAGTTTTGGTCACATTTTTGTATATTGCCCTATGCAGTGATTTTATCCAACACTGAGCCAGATGAAAAGTGTGAAGAATACCTCTTCTAATGGGTAAACTCTCTTCATTTTGTCATTTAAAGTGCAGCTAAAAGTGCAACAGCGGGCACAATTCTATGGTTCTTGTAACCCTATCCCTAGCCAGGCATTATAAAGCATGCCGATTTAACTACCATTTAACAGCATTTTTCAGCTTCATGAAAATTTGCATAAACCAGACAGTATATTAAAGAAGATACATTTCCTAGAGGTTTTAGAAACCATTTTTATAGTATGAGTCTGATTTTTTTGATTTGAGGAGAAAATTCATCTTTGATGTTTGGAGGGCTTCTGAGACACCCTGCTGGAATGCACATTTGAAACCCTAGTTAGGGTAGGGTTAGCATTCCCACAACAGGTAGAAGTTTTTTACTGTCAGTGCTGCATTCTGGGTCCCCAGTTATCTTTAGGATGAGTGATAATTTGCTCCTATCTGCACTTTTAAGTTTCGGACAGTTTTGGTCACCTTTTTGTATATTGCCCTATGCAGTGATTTTATCCAACACTGAGCCAGATGAAAAGTGTGAAGAATACCTGTTCTAATGGGTAAACTCTCTTCATTTTGTCATTTAAAGTGCAGCTAGAAGTGCAACAGCGGGCACAATTCTATGGTTCTTGTAACCCTATCCCCAGCCAGGCATTTAAGTCATGCCGATTTAACTACACTTTAACAGCATTTTTCAGCTTCATGAAAATTTGCCTAAACCAGACAGTATATTAAAGAAGATACATTTCCTAGAGGTTTTAAAAACCGTTTTGATAGTTTGAGACTGATTTTTTTTGATTTGAGTAGAAAATTCATCTTTGATGTTTGGAGGGCTTCTGAGACACCCTGCTGGAATGCACATTTGAAACCCTAGTTAGGGTTAGGGTTAGCATTCCCACAACAGGTAGAAGTTTTTTACTGTCAGTGCTGCATTCCGGGTCCCCAGTTATCTTTAGGATGAGTGATAATTTGCTCCTATCTGCACTTTTAGGTTTCGGACAGTTTTGGTCACATTTTTGTATATTGCCCTATGCAGTGATTTTATCCAACACTGAGCCAGATGAAAAGTGTGAAGAATACCTGTTCTAATGGGTAAACTCTCTTCATTTTGTCATTTAAAGTGCAGCTAGAAGTGCAACAGCGGGCACAATTCTATGGTTCTTGTAACCCTATCCCCAGCCAGGCATTTAAGTCATGCCGATTTAACTACACTTTAACAGCATTTTTCAGCTTCATGAAAATTTGCCTAAACCAGACAGTATATTAAAGAAGATACATTTCCTAGAGGTTTTAGAAACCATTTTTATAGTTTGAGACTGATTTTTTTTGATTTGAGTAGAAAATTCATCTTTGATGTTTGGAGGGCTTCTGAGACACCCTGCTGGAATGCACATTTGAAACCCTAGTTAGGGTTAGGGTTAGCATTCCCACAACAGGTAGAATTTTTTTACTGTCAGTGCTGCATTCCGGTTCCCCAGTAATCTTTAGGATGAGTGATAATTTGCTCCTATCTGCACTTTTAGGTTTCGTACAGTTTTGGTCACCTTTTTGTATATTGCCCTATCC